>NW_027185274.1:3040000-3310000 GCF_022577435.1 Embiotoca jacksoni
TTCCGACAGCAAGTGACAGTCATCATTTCAGTCCTCAGGCCGAGTCGTGGCTGTAAATTGTAATCCTGTATTGTTGCTCCTGTGTCACGGCGAAGACCCATTGTTTCAAACTTCCTCGAGTTTTGGCTCCAAGTAAAGTGTCTTGAGTCCAAGAATGGAAAGCTTGAAACATAACAAATGGGGCGTGGCTTCATGTTTTCCTGCTCTAATTTAAAGGTCCCATATCTTACACTTTTCCGCTGTTTTGTTTGCAGTCTTGATCTCCAAAAGAAGATATTTTTGTGGTTATAAGTACCAAAAATCTATCCCAATATAGTTTTACATCTCCTGTGTTAAGCTTCTCTCTGGAGCTCTACCAAGAACAGGCTGTTTTGTTTCTGTGTCTTTGAGGCACATTCATATCAATGACCTCTTCTGATTGGCTGACTTTTCTTCGGTCTTGTAGCTTGCTAGCTCGCTAGCTCCACGTCCAACTGACAACTTTTGTGTTTTCTTCCACATAAATACTTGGACAGTGAATCCTACTGAGGGCGGACAGTTGACACAAGCGTGAGTTTGTGACATCACAAACTTACAGAAGTCCAAACGGCACAGGAACTGATTACGTCTGTGTGCATTTCTCCGTGGACTCAGCATTCCTACGCTATTACAGCATTTCTACAGCACTTAGACCTGTTGCATGATCAAAAAAGAAACTGAATATATACATAAGGGACCTTTAAACATTGTGATCAGACGCTACCTTGTCAGTACCTATAATGCCAATGAAACAAATTACACCTTGTCAAGCTTGGGAACAAGTGGAGTTACTCCGAAGCTCTGCTGTGATAGAAAATCCTTCGCTGCTGTCAAAGCCGCAGATGCTGGTTTGGGTGTAGAGTCGAGATGAGCTGCCTCTAAACCGGATCTCCCCCGTCCCGGGACAGGCTTTGAACAGCAGAACAAAGCCGGTCGTGTGATCAAAGTTCAGCTCCGCGTGGCTACTCCCGGCCCTGCCAGCAGAACCTCCATTAATGTTGCACAGCAGAGAGCGGCCAGCGTGGATAATATCATAATCACGCCGAGGCATCGCTCCCTCTGCTTTGAGCTGCGCCGAGACAGCTGATGGACGTTTAGAGCTTTAATAATGAAGACAAAAACGCGTCAGGATAGAGTTTGAAAACGATACCCGGCTTATCACTGTGCAAAAGAACGCACGTCTTAACATTTTGACATCAAAATAAAACACTGAACTTGCTGACACATTCACTAATTCCTAGCTGTGGCACGTGTCTGCCTCAGCTGGTACTGTAGAGCTGTTCGATAACACGGGGAGAGAACCTGTAAAGGGTTTTCAAACAACCCTGAAAGTCAAAGCCGATGACTTGTTTGATCTGTTTAGAAGTGACTTGGCTTTGCCAGATCCATATTTAGCCGCCTCCTGACAGTGAGGCTTCACTTCAATTCATCTCGCTGTCTCTCCCCCCCCCCCCCCCCTCTGCCTCCACCACGTTCTGCCATCTCCTCCTCTGTCTGCCTTTTTACAGCGCTCTGCTCACGCTATTTAAATCCTCCCGTCGCCGTTTTTCCGTGCGCGGAGGCCCTTTTTTTTATTTTTTTGTCCGTCACGGGGCTTTATCTTCTGCCTCACCTGCTTTGACTTGAATGTAAGTAGAGTGACTTTCAGCCATGAGAAGCATTTGTGATAAAGGAAGTGTTACTGAATGCCTTTCCGCGTCCTTCTCTTCTTGCAGGCGGCCTCCGCTCCCCACCCTCCCGCACATGCGTGCTATACATATGCATGTATGGAAAGTGGCAGCGGGAGCTGAGGGAGAGATGGATGGTTAGAGGTCGGTTGTCTGCCACAGAGACGAGGCAGAGATCCATAATTTATGTGGGAAAGATCCTGGATCTGCTTCGCTTGGGTAAGTCATGTAAAAGCCAACATTTCCCCCTTCTCCCTTGTATTCCCTCCTCTGGTCCACATATGAAGAAATCCTCAGAAGACAAAATTCCACAAAGTGTAAAGGATGTGTCTTTGACCTACTTTTACGGCCGCAGATGATAAGGATGGGAGTGTTTCGCATTTATGTCCAATCTGTGTTCAGCACCAACATCAAAGATGCGTTATCTGCCCCAGTTTTCTTGACTTTTGCTTTGCCATTCATCTGAAAGTTAGAAAAGTGACTGAGCTTGAAGTTTGGACCATTCTAACTTTTAACGTTGCTGCAAGAAGGAAGCGTTTGGTGAAAATGGATACAAGAATGAAGACTGAAGATGGACAGCTATCCAACCCCCTCCACCCCCACAAATCTATCCTGGAGACGCAGAATTAATGAAGTGAGCAGCACGTAGGCCGCAGTACATTTCTCTGGGATTGTTTCAACAAGCATTAAGGCAGCGGATTAAAAGATGCTGGAATGAAAAATAATTACACTCAAAAGAAGGTGATTCATTTCTACTTTTACCAGTCTATTGTTTCATAGGATGTCAGAAAGTAGAGAGCATCACTTGGTGTTTTAAGGCTCGAGTTGAAATACGACGCGTCATCAAAAAGCTCAGAGATTGCTCCCGTTGCGCACAAACGAAGAGCAGCGCAGTGATGTTTTTGGAGCAGGGGGAGCTTTAACCGTCGTGAGTAAGTGGACCGAGTTCCATCACTCGATCCACATCAGCACCCGAGTTACACGGGCTTCCAGACCGCCGGTACCGTGCGCATGTGCGATTTCATTACGGACTTGAGCAGCGAACGCTCAAGTTCTGTCAAACTCTTTACAACGGAGACCCTTGAAACGCTTCGGTCAAACGATTTAGTTAACCAGGCGAGGTGTTTTCAGTCGAATTCATGTTTCAAGAGCAGCAGAACGTCGCTGTCCAAGACCGAAGGAGGCGCGTCGGCTCTGCAGCTCGAGCAGCTGCTTTTCATCGACACCCGCAGGGCTGCGCAGCATTAATTCGTTCTGAGGGAAAACGTTCGGTGCCAACATGAACTGTGGAACGTGACAACATGCCCGACTCACAGCATGTTGAAAACGTTTATATTTCTTGCCCCCAGTGACATAATCTTCACGTCTGGCTCCCTCAAACTCCAAACCTCTCTGTTTGTCTCAAAAGTTTGACAAAAAAAAAGAAAAGAAGCGATGTTAGCTCAGTGCTCGAGTTTCAGGTCCGTAGTGAAATGGTGTAACATGGAATACTGACTAAGGTTACTGCTTGTCCCTGCTCCATGTGTCTCACTGTATTGTGCTCCATCCATGCAACAGGAACCGTCTCTTGTCTTTTTGATCATACCTTGTATTTAGCTTTTTTTGTGTGTCTCTGCTAGAAAAAAACAGGGTTCTGCACTGTTTATTCAGCCTGTTGTTATAGAACACTAAAAAAACACCAACAAAAACAAACACTTCTGAGAAGCCGGATTCAGAGTTGGACTTCTCTGCTTAAAAATTTCATAACAAAATTATTTGAAAATATTCTGTCGCTCAACAGATCAATTCATGTATTTTAATTTTTTTTTTTTTTTTTGCGCCAGCAGATTTCCTGAAGAAATATAGAAGAGAAAATCCTGCATGTTTAAGTATTGAAGTCAGCTCAGGACACCGCGTGTTGCCTCCACGCTGCACATCAGCCCAAGAGAGACAGTATCCAGTTGACCTCTTCTTTCTTCACAGCTCCCTCCCTGGCTTCACTGACACTTAGTTAGTGTTTTGAAGGCTGACACAGTGAAGATATTTACATACCTAAATATAAAAATAATAATGGTTTGTTTCACCTTGCCTTTCTTAGTGAGGGATAATGTGCATCCTCTGTTAATTTACACTGGCCTGACATAGTTTTATGATGCTGAGAGGATTGCCCACCATCTGGTGAGGTTGTATTTTCAGCGGTGTTGATGGGGGCCTACAGCTGGAATTAAACTGCAGATGTCCTTAATGCTCAGCTACAGCTCATAAAATACATTTTATACAGCTCCCTCGTTACGGACAGAACCGGACCGGCTCGCTTTTTTTTTTTTTTTTTTTTTGGTTTGTCATTGTCTGTGAATGTTATCCGGTACTCCGTCGGGGATCGAAGTGAGCCGAGCCAAAACTAAAATGGGGACATGAAAACACTGCAGAGCACCAGGTTGCACAGTGGGACGAACCCCTTCAGACTGTCCCTCCTTCACTGGAGCAGTTTGTTCCTTCAAACACGGTGTTTAATGAAGCTGGTGTCAAACTCTGGGCCCCCACCGCTACGTGTTCCCTATAAGCCCCGCGCACCTGAAAACAAGGAAGTGGATGCGTGTTCAGACTAAAGCTTGGCCCCGAGGTGTTGTGCTCACCCAATTAAAGTCATTAGGAGAGACATGAAGCCCACACTGACCTTAATTAGTAGTTTTTGTCTGTGGATGTTCTATTGTAGAAGTGAAAGGGGATATTAATGAGGCGATTTTGAAAATAGTGTCACATCGGTTTCTTTCGGTAACGCTGCCTCCTTGAAGGAAACGAAATCCTGAAAAGTACCTGATACCAAAAGTGAGCAAAGTCTGTACCGTCAGTGGAGATGCAGCTCGGGGGAAAACCAGCTCTGGTTCCTTTTTTTTGTTTTTTTGTTAAATGCTCACACCAGAGGCCGAGGATGAGACTTAACGGTTTTTGGTTAGTTGACTGTAAAATAATCCATTTAGAGCAATAAGACAGAAACACATCAAATCCTCACTCTTTAAAAAGTGAAAATGTTATGTGATCGGTTTCTTTTGAAGGATTGAACATAAGATTTATTCAGTAACTGCCTCAGCGTTAGATCCATCTCTGAGTTGAATATGTGCGGCGGCAGCAGCTCAGCCTCAGTGACAGGCAGCGCTCTCAGCCATGAAACCGCCGCTCAAAAACGCTCTTCAAATGCTACCTGAACAGTCTGTTCCTCCAGCTGGAACACGGTGCTGATAACCGGAGGAAAGTAAAGAGAACATGAGCAAAAAAACAAAAAAAAGGGAGGGGAGGAGAGAGAGAGAGGGGGGATTAGTGAATGAGAGGGAGAGCGAGGCGGGGTTGAAGGAGGAACTGCAGGGTGGCAGGGTGAAAATGGAAAAAAGAAAAAAAAAAAAAAAAAAGATGGAAATAAAAGAAGGTGATGGTGGAACGAGTGAAGGAAGAAGGGCTATTTTCAGCCGCGCAATGTTCTGTTATTCCCCAAGCCAACATCTGAGTGGAGATAACAGGATGGCACGGGGCTCCTTTTACTGCTCGATGTATGGAGGAAAGCTTCAGAGGTACAAGAAGCAGCCTAATGAGCACAGCAACGGTCCGAACATTGAATTTCAGCGGCACTAGTTCTGCATCTCAAATTTAGAGTCTATACTTATGTCAAGGTATGCATGAGTCATGCTGTTATCTCACTGTCGCACACCCTCACAGCAGGAGGACTCAGTGTGGGCCCATTAATATCAGTACGGTGCCTTTTCTTATGTCTGCTGCATCTTTTTTTTTTCTGTCTCTACCCTCTGTGTCATCACCAGCTGCCTCTGTACATCTTTCTTGTTTTCTGTGTTTCTTTCGGTCTAACAAAAACTGACGAGAGGAGTGCCACTTTTTTTTTTTGGGTCCTCAAAGCAGAAGTAAACCACACTGTTGTAAAAGTTCCCACAGTGTGCGCTTGTTCATATTTTCCCAGAGTTCCCGTCAGACCTCCCCACCTTCTATCTCAACCGCTTCAAATGTCACCTGCTGCCTGGTCGGCAAAAAGAACAGGCCACCTTTCTGAATCTAAAATTTGTGCTCTCACACACACACACACACACACACACACACACACACACACACACACACACACACACACACACACACACACACAAGTTAATTACTAGCCTCGGCCCGCAGGCGATGCAACCGAGCCTCAGATTTGTGTATTTAAATTCTTGATTTTTTGTGTCTGTGTGTGTGTGTGTGTGTGTGTGTGTGTGTGTGTGTGTGTGTCTGTCTGTCTGTCTGTCTGTCTGTCTGTGTGTGTGTGTGTGTGTGTGTGTGTGTGTGTGTGTGTGTGTGTGTGTGTGTGTGTGTGCGCGCGTGTGTGTGTGCGCGCGCACATTGGCAGTTTCATCAAAACCCTCGGCTCAGACGATGACCTCATGAGCGGGTCAGGGCACCACAGCAGCCACTGTTGTCACTGACTTCGTGCCAAAAGTTTTTTTCCTTTTAAATCCGCCATGTCCACGCGCACACTCGCTGTGACGTCACCGCTCAGCGTGCAATGTCATCTGTGCCCGCCGGCCTGTTCTGTTTCCTCAGCGTTGTGCCCACTGCACCTTATGTAAAATATACAAGCAGCCAATCACAGGCAGGGCTTTGGGTTCGTGACTTTTAATGATGCTATCCTGCTTTTGATGGCTAGATTTCAATAAAAAGAAACACTGTCTTTCTTTTCAAAATAAGAGCTCCCACATGTTTGCTTTGTGACAGAAAAGCCTGTTGTTCCTGATCCTGATGGATGGTGGGTGGGGTGACGGGTTGGTCCCATGTGGTTGTTAAAGTCAAGTTAGTTTATGGTATCAGTGTTGGAAACATTTTCATTTTTCGTTCATAAAAAATAGAGTTCAAAATCAGTTGGTTCCAGGCTCTTTATCTTGATATTCAACATCACATGAGGTCTGGACTCAATACTGAGAAACTGAAAGATGGATTTAGTGTTTGGTACATCACTGCTGCCACCTTTTGGTGTTCTTCCATTACTACAACAAATATGTCTGTAATGAAACTGTGTGCAAAGGAAAGAGAGAAATAAATCTTCATGTTTTTAAAGGGGTATGCCTGTCACAATGTTAGGGGGCATCACAATAGACAGTTTTAGTTTTAATGAAGTAAATAATGAGGCCTGATGTTCTATGAAATCACACGTTGCCAGAGCCCAAGTTTTAAATGTTAAACTTAAACAATCCAAAAGAGTTCCTCTAAGGGTAAACCACACAGCTTCTGGTTTGTATGTGCAGTCATACTAATACCAAACCAAAGGTCAACAACAATACAAAACTAGTATAAATAGTATAGAGAATATAGTATATAGTATAGAGTATATAGTATAGAGTATAGAGTATATAGTATATCATATAGCCAGGGCGATGCGGCTAAGTTTGATGTCTAGCCGTGACACAGGAAGTTGATGTTTAAGGTCAAAGGATGCTCCAAACCTCACGAAACATGTCACATACATCCGGCGTGGTGATATGTGTTTTGCGAGTGGGCGTGGCCAAACTGCTCCAGCCCCGACACCTAGTTTCACCTACATGCACCAAATTCGTTGGACACGTGTATCACACCGAGATGTACAAAAAAAGTCTCTCGGCATCATGAATTTGTTTTCGTCAATCGCTGTGCCCGTGGCGTGACGGCCATTTTGAGCGTCTCGCCATGAAACTACAAGTGACTGTAACGTTTATGTAATTATTCCAATCTTCCTCAAACATTACATCTTTGATGGCAGTCCCGTCCTGAAGACACCTGTACGGTAATATTCGCTCATAGTCGTAGCGCCGCCTGCTGGAGACAGGAAACGAGACAAAAATAGCAACTTTAAGCGGGGAAATGCGGCCCGGTGCACGTCGGGGAGCCGACGCGCAGCGTGCGATGGCCCATATATCACTGCTTGCAGTTTTAATTTACCTTTACATTATGTGAGTCTTGTGAGCACAAACCTGGTCAATGTACTGTATGTGTTAATTGGCTTCATTTCTGAGAGGCCTAACTCATTTTTCAGGTCCTGCTCTCATGGTGGCCTCATAATTAGAGCAAAGTGAATTAGAGTGTGCTTGACTGTGAAATGGTGTGGTGCTGCTGGAGTGTGGGGAAGTGTAATTGTTTGACAGTATAAACCAGACGTGAAATCCCAAATTAGTAGGAGGGTTTGTTCAAGAGGTGATTATAAAAGGAATTTAGCGTGCTTGTAAAGTGTGAATATACAATAATTTATGCTGTGAAGGAGGAGGACGAGGAGACCACGGTCATTATCGGCACACTGTTGCCATGGAGATTAGGATGTTCAAACTTTCCATGATTGGGAGCAGCCTCTCCAGAACTTCTCTTCGGTGTCGTGCAGTTCTAATCTGTCGGTTATTGACGTGGAAAAGTATTTTCTGTTGCTGCGTGTGAAGTGTTGGTTTATGTGCCTCTCAGGCCAAATTTGATGTTAAAAACTGGTTTTCCTGGACAGCTGACAGGACTCGTGTGTTTAGGGAAGCATATTTGTTGAAGGAGATTATTTTTTTTTTTTTTTTGTTGACTGTTGATATACCTCCTCCAGGTTTCTGCTACACACCATAGACTGTATACAAAAGTGAACGTAGCTTCTGGGTCTAAAACATGAGGCCGATGCAGAAGTGCCTTAAGCTACAATACCACCGGTGAGTCTCGCTCTGTCTCTCCACCATCTGAGCTGCACTTGTGTGGAATATTATTAAGCTCACAAACCAGTTTTTACCGGACTACAAATTCTTTATTTTCCAGTTAAATGTTAAAACCCGAAGCAGGCGTCTCTGCTCAGTGTTTGCTGCTGCGCTGCAGGACGCCTGCTGGCTTAAAGGCCACTGCTTTCAGTGGAAAACAATTTTTTTTCTGTCTGCTCTCGCCTACAAAGCCACGCTGCTCTGGCCTCACAACTCTCCAGTGTGCACGGGCTGCGTGCTTGAACTTTTCAAATCCTTTGCTCACCGTCCACCACTGTGTGACCATCTGCTATTACTTTAGAATATCACACGAGCGCCTGTGTTTTGTTGTGGAGGGGAAAGCAGCTCTGCTTCCATCTCTGGTTTCGCCGCCTCCGTTTTCACGTCCCCGCTCCCATCTTGTACCTTTTTCTTTGTATGAATTATAGCGAGGTTTGGCTCTCTGTGTGCTAAATCGTAGTTGCCTTTGTTGTGCTTTAATCGCTGCTTTTTTTTATTTTTCGAGGTTATAATTAAAGCTTTAACATTCATGCATCCTCACTGCCTCGGAGTGCAAAGAAACATAATGAATAATGCAGGTGGGGATCAGGGGAGTCTATTTCTGTTTGAGGCAAGTTGGACTTCATTATTTATATACTGCTGCTTCAACTTCTACTTGCAGGATGCTCCTGTGACAAGAAATCATGAGTTCGCAGTCTCGACACTGACTGCCATCATCCAAGCAGCGATGACAACATCTGTCCAGCTCTCGACTGGCTGGAGAAGTCAGGTGAGCGAGGAGTTTAAATGACAGAGGTGATAATCACACATAGTCAGACTTCAGTTTGTATACTAAAGGAATGTGACAGAATGAGAGGGTTGGTAGACCTGTTTGTGTATTTGTGAGTCGTGAGGGAAGGTGACAGTGCCTGCCTCCCCCCCCCCCCCCCCCCCACACCGCTCTGCTCTCTGCTGTGGAAAATAATAAGTTGAGTGAATATTTGAATTCTCTCACATGGAGCTGCTGAGTCCCAGAAACTTCATGCCAGCATTCGGCCTCTCGGGTCGTCAGTTGACCTGATTTTTGGAGGAAGAAGTCGGGTTTTAGTAACAGTGGTTTTTCAAAAATCATGCTAATCCCTGATTGGCTCAAGGCTGGAATGGTAAATGAGGTCATTCATACCTCAGTGTGTTGGGACAAGAAGGGTGAAGAGCACAGGGCCGGTCTGTGGGAGCTCAGCTGGGACTCTATCAGTGTTGAGGAGTAACTAGTTACATGTAATTAAATTACAAAATAAATGTGATTGTAATCAGTTACTGTTACAGAGAAAATTATGTAATTAAATTACAGTTACTATTCAAAGAGTTGGGGATTACAAAGAGCCAACCTCTGAATATATTCTTTTAAGCGAAAAGATTATATGTAGAATATAATATTCATTCTGTTGATGAGTCCACCTGAATGTAGACCTGAATTTGAGGTTCTGGGAACATTTGTCCTTCACTGAAGTCAGTTGTGTTCTACAGACTTTTGATCTGTTTCGGTGGTTGTGCTTTAAATTCAGAATAATTTAATCTTAATTCAATTGGTATTGAATAACTTTTATCAAAAGATTGACAGTAATCAGTGTTCAGTACCGCAGGTTTAAACCTTCAAGTTAACATTTTAACTTGTAATCATAATATAAGTAATCAAATGTAAAAAGTTCACATTGTTTTTATGAAAACATTTAAATAGTTACATTACTTATTACATTTAAACAACGTAGCTAATCTGTAATGTGTTACATTTCAACAGTTACCTCCCCAACACCGGGCTCTAATGGTGTGTGGTTGTGCAGTACAGTTGTCATCCACTAGATGGAGACATTCTATTGATCACAGACTCTCAATCCCTGCAGTCGTCAGTATGCAGCTCCAGTAAGGAGACGATTAATGATGCATTTCACTGTCCAGAAATCACTGGGAGTGTTTGTCAGTTACAGAATACATAAAATGCATGTCATATTTATTTATATATTAAAAAGGTCATAAAACACGACTGATAAAACTTTTGGTAAACGTTCATATAATTTATTTTGTGTCGCTTCACTGATAGCTGTCGGAAACATCCACTGATTATGCCACTGCCTCTGTTTTGTTATTAAAGATGGTATAAAGAAATCATAGTTAAGGTTACTGAAGCCAAAAATTACAGTCAACAATGTTTTTGTTGGAAAACTTGTACCTGATTGCAGTTATTTTAAAAACATTTTAGCAGTAGGTAAAGTTGTTTTTGTCACTTTGGAGAACTTGGCATTTCCATACATTCATTCCTTGAAGACTCACCCTAAACTCCTCCCCCCAACCATCAACATGCTGTAACCACTAGATGTCTGACCTCATCCTAACCCTAACCCTAGAGTCCCCTTAATGTGACAGTGTGAAAACAAATGTTCACAGACACACTTTCAATCACACATACACGCAATGTTTTGCAAGTCAAGTCTACTAGACCAAACAGGAAACTACGCCACATGTCCAGGAATAATGTGACACTCCCATCAGGAAGATGACAGCATCTGTTTGTGCCTTTAACAAAAAAAAGTAATCTGCAATCTAGTAAGACCTAAAGAAACCTTAACCATGTTAACCATATACAGCTCAGGTTGAGTTGTCTTCAGGAAAATACCATCTTTGGCTTAATTGAAATAACTTCTTCATTAAGGTTGGGGATCTTCATCGTCATGGTAATGAAATCAAGAAAATCATGGTCGTGCAAAACAAATAAAAATAAACTGTGTTGACTGTCAGTTGGAAATGGTAAACCAACAGCAGTCTCTGATGTTTCATCATTGTTGACCACTGCGACCTCTTTCTTTTGTTGAACTCTTTAAAAACGTACTTCGTCCTTTGCCCCGTCAAAATAAGTGTCGTTTCATGGCTTTTGCTTCTGTTCTTCAGTTTCAGTCTCTGACAGGTGTCGTAGCTTTAATAGAGACGGAGCCTGATCAGAGAAATACGACCCGAGCAATAACAAGTGGAATTGTATCATTCACGGACAGCTTTATGTGTCGCTGTCTGTGGTGCTGAGCGGCGTTTCAGCACCACGGAGAGCACCCGATCCTATCGCTCCCTCCACGTCTCCAAACTGCTCGTTGTTCAGTAACTTCATCAACAGGAGCAGACTGCCTACACAGTTAGGCAGCACAAAACTCATATTTCTCCAACGAAACACGTCTAATAATATGCTAAGAGTAATGCTGACTCCAACCAGCCACAGCCTGACGGTGTGACGCGAATGAGAGTTGTATAGATACGGCTGAAAATGATTGAAAGACCGAAAGAATAAAGTGAAACAGCTGATATTGTTCATGACATTTTGTACACCCCTCATGTTTGCTGGCTTTTCCATGCTTCTACGGCCTATTTGATACAGCACTGAGTCTTTTACAAAAGAACAGAAAAGTAATCTAGTGGGGATCAGTGCCGCATCTGCCCCTAAGGAGGATAAGCAGTTTAGAAAATGAATGATCCAATTCAATTAAATTGATTTCTTCAGAGAAATATTTTCACACAACTAAGGCGAGTATAATCTGAATATTTTTTTTAAAGACAATATGTTTGATCTACAGTAGATTTCCCTAAAGAACTTTTTCATTTAATTTTTGTACAGTAAAAAAACTGTGATTTCTGCATAATTGAAGTCAGATTTATTCCTCTCTGGTTGCAGTTTTTTTTTGTATTATTTTATGCGCTCTGAGGATGATGCGGCACAAAAGCAGCAGAAGCACACAAACACGCACCATCACACAAATACGAGACCCACAGATAGATTCCAAAACAAGTTTTTATTGGCCAATTTACAGAAAGTGCTGTAGTGACCATTCCAAAGGAAAACAGACCAAAGAGTCAAAAAATAAATAAATAAATAAAAAAACTTTTACACACTATACAAGGTTTCGATGTTAATTTCACCGTCCTCTTCTAAAACAAATGTCAGGACAACATTAGGGTTTAGGCTGATGCAAAATCCACCAAAGATTTCAGGGGGGGTCGGGGGGTCGGGGAGGGGGTGCAAGGAGGGAAGTGACGTCACAAGACCAGGTGTCACAGTAGATGAATAAAACTCTTTAAACAACATGAGATCTTTACATGAACATACAGCAGAGCTACAGTATACACATACAGTAGGTTCTCCCAGCTCGTACCCACAGGACGGCTGGCAAAGGCTCACTGGGTTCGGGCACGACGTTTTCCAGTGTTCACCCTTCGTCAACATGTTTTCTCGTAACAAAACTTTCCGTCATTTGTGGATTGTTTGCTCTCATACGTGACAGACTGGATTCAGGATGGCCACGGCCAGAGATTAATGCCCCTTTCACTTCGAGGTGAAAAAAACCCCCACCTTCGACTGGGTTTTCTGATTTCCTCAAACGTGACACTGCCAAACACTTTCCCCTCTCTTCGTCGTCTTTTCTGAAAAAGTTGCACCGGGCAACTTTGCAATTCGGCGGCCTCGGGTTCTGGCTAATGAAGTGGGATGTATGTAATGTGACATCTCTCTCTAGGCCGAAATGTCTTTCATTAATGCCGTGTTTCATTCAAAGTTAGGAGTAGGGAGAAGTTGTGTGGGGTATTTGCAGTCTCTGTGCGCGCCGCTAATCCAACCAGTGACAAACAGAAATGAGACAGCTAATTTTGAGTCAGTGATATTTAGCTAGCTACTCACAGATTAGACAATAGAGTAGACAAAGTGTCTTTCAGGACATTGCAGATGTGACGGTGAAGATTTATCAACCCAGGCAGCTGTTTTAGCTTCGGGGACAAACTTTAGCTTCCCTCAAGTGCAAGCGATTGGCATAGTTAGTGTTCACTCCTGCCCGGTATGTGTGTGTCCTCCTCCAGGCTTTAGATGATACCATGTCAGTGTCACGTTCACCTCTCCTTGGGGTGAAAGTTCCAATATGAAGGAGGTCAGAGGTGATTGAATGGAACAAACACAGGACGTGTGACCAGGAGACCGGTGTTCAAGCCTTCATAAAGCGAAGGTTAATGTGGATTACTTCAATGTAAGGAAGTTACTTACATAACAGAATGTACATGAAGTATCTTACGTGATGTTTGTAATGTTGGTAATGTATTATTACTTCCTTTTAACCTAAACCGTGATCATTTCCTGATTCGCGTGGTTTTTGGTGCCTCTTTACTTTTCACGCGTGGGTGAGGCAAGAAATTACGCTAACAAGGTATCTTCTAGTATACTGACGGGTCCATTACACACATGGGCGTGGTACCGGGTTCCTCATTCATAAGTAAAAACAATCCCACAAATAGATTTTGAAAGGTGTTGACGTTAGTCGTTGGGCCACTTTGGAATGTACCATGTTCATTTGATATGGCAAATGTGTGAGCAAAGTGTTGACTATTTTCACACCCAGCAGACACGGAGTTACGGACTAATTTGTTTAGATTCATGTATTTTAGTCACTTGATCAACCTAAATCCAATATTCAGTCTCTGTTTTTATCTCATCCAACTCCTGAAGGAAATATTTGCCTCTTTAGATGCTTAATGCTCCATCCACTGCTCACCTGCTATCTACTAACTTTTTGTGGCCTGTGGTGCTGCATACAGTAGGTTTACCATCTTCATTTTTTTTCTTTAGTTTGATAAAACAACAAAAGAGTTTGATAAAAGAGGCAAGTCTGAACCAAAACATTAAAGGTGCTAGTTGTGAAACCAAAACAATAAGCTGAAAGAAGCTAAAACGCTTTGTAGAGATCAAGGGAACTGCAGAGTTGGGTGAAAACTTTCTGTGGGGTTGTCTTGATGAGCATTTTATTTAACATTTACTAATTTAATCTATTGCTCATATAGAATTATTAACTAGTGCGGCTTTAATGTTCAAACACAGATTTCCCCACAGCAAGCCTGCCTATTATTGTTTTATATCATGTATTACCATATTTGAGCCTTATGTTTCTTAACTCATCTTAGACTTATTTTATGTTTGAAATTAAGTGTAAGGAATCGATTTATAAACCAATTTCAAGGCAACCTTATAATAAAATATGATGTTTATGTTAATGGTTTATGTTCTGGTATTGGCCTCAAAAAGCTAGCAGCTGTTGGATTTATTTTTTCTTGACTTTCAACTCTGTAATGCAGCATTAATGACTGGTACGAGTGAGATGGAATAAATTATGCTTTTTTCAATAAATTCTTCTCGTTTAGGATCTCGTTTCTTTGACCACACCTGAGGCGGAAATAGTGAGTGGTGAGAGGCGTTTATTCATTTTTTTTCCCCCACAAACGTCTTGCCCAGTGCATCTTTAACTGACCTGTTACTACGGAGGCAGCGGCACATTCACCCGAACAAACCCAAGTTGACGTCCGCTGGAATGATCTGAACACTGAGCTGGAAACACACACGGAGGACTCGGGCATCGCGTCTGGAGAGACTCCTGCAGGCTAAGGGTTCGAGTGGGTGTGCACGTACGTATGAAGAGGTGCTGTGTGTGTTGTGTACAGGTGGAAAGGAAGGTTTCTGGGTGGACGACTTGGGGTCGTGTTGGTGGGGGGGAGGGGTCACCTACTATACTCAGTATTTACAAGAAAGGAGCGTATAAAAATGTACAAGGAGACTCCTCTGTCTTTCCCAAAAACCCGAACCCCTCGGCTAGTTCAACATGACGTCTGCGACAGCACACCGATCATCTTTTTTGTTTTTTGTTTTTGAGTACCATTGAAAATATGCTATTTCTGTAAAATCACCTGGCTTTGCCACATAGGCTTAGAATAAAGACGGATAAATAACATGAAGTATACAAACCAAAAATAGTCTCAGTTTCTTTACTTTTGCAACTCATTTTTCTTAAATAAAGGCTGTTTTGCATTTTTTTTTTTTTTTTATATACGGGACATCAGAAATCTCACTGTGAACTTTGACACATCAAACTGAATGGATGGTGCAGGGTTTCATTTCATACTTGGTCTCACTACTGACTGTAGTTGTGGTAGGGAGAGAGATCATTCCAGGAAAAAGCGTCTCTCAGGGGATGACCTAAATTTGGCGAGCTGTTCCTTTAAGGAGGAAGAACGTCGGCTGATTGAGGAGCAGTTTTAGTGTCATATTATTTCTTGTCAGCTGTATAAAACGAGAGGTTTTCTGACAAGGCTAAGGTTAGATCATTGCACTCTGTGTGTGTGTGTGTGTGTGTGTGTGTGTGTGTGTGTGTGTGTGTGTGTGTGTGTGTGTGTGTGTGTGTGTGTGCGTGTGTGTTTCAGTGTTGGCTTCCAGTAGGGGGAGATATTACCTCATATTTTGATCATCAACATCACATAAAGTCTTTTTTTAATTTCTACGGTCTGATTTGAAGTTTCATGATTGGAGGTGTTGCAGAATGTGTGTGTGTGTGTGTGTGTGTGTGTGTGTGTGTGTGTGTGTGTGTGTGTGTGTGTGTGTGTGCGCGTGTGTGCGCGTGTGTGTGCGTGTGACCGTGAATGTGAGTGTGTGTTTCAATAGGATATTGTGGTTTTGTCCCAGTTTTGGCCCTTCTTGCTCGAGCGTTGCATCCTGGGTAGCTGGACGTCCACGTCCTCCTCGCTGTCATCTGACTCAGCGCTGGTGATGTCGTCCTCCTCCTCCTCTTCTTCATCGTCTTCCTCCTCCTCCTCTTCTTCCTCCTCCTCCTCCTCCTCCTCTTCCTCCTCCTCTGCAGCCTGGGGCCCCTCCAGGTTCTGTGGTGAAAAATATTTTCAGATTTTCAGAAACTTAAAGTTTAAAAAGTTGTTTTAAAAGCAAGATATTGAACTAATATTTCCTTTTCCAGTCATGCGACTCTTCTCTTTTGTAGATACTCGAGTCTTATTTCCCTCCTATATTCCCTTCCAGACGGCATCCTTCGAACCCCCCGCCCCCTTACCTCCATCGGGTTGACCGTGATCGTCAGAGCGGAGTTGTCCCAGGTCACGTCGCCCTCCTTCGCCGTCTCTGCCAGCTTCACATCCTGTTGGTGGGTCAGATGGATGCGATATATGCCCAGCACCACCACCACCACCAGGGCGGCGATACACATAACGATGACCACGGTGGCGGCACTCGGTACACCTGAGACCAAGGAGGTAAAGAGGTAGGAGAAATGGAACAGGCTGATCTTGAAACAAAAAAAGAGCCTGAATATGTTTCTCTGAAACAAACACAAAATTGATTAGAATTAGTTAATCATTTTTTTATGAGGACCATCAGCAGGTTTTGTAGCAGTTAAGTACTGAACTTTCCTGGATAAGTGGCCCTTAAAAAAACTGTGTGGACCAACTCACAACAGCAGAACCTGAGAGGGAGAGTGTTGAAAAAACACCGGGTTCATCCCATAATAATCATTCTATCTTCAACCATCCCTGCCCACATCAGATCCACGCTTCCTGTTACAACACACCTAAAATTTGCCAGGACTGTGGATGCTGTAGATGAATCACTGCTGCTGGCGATGCCTCTCTTTAACTTGTTATGCTCATCAGGTCTCTCAGATATTGATTACCTGTGGTTAAATAAGAGTCTACTTTTGATCTTGTAATATTATGATTGATTTTCTTCTAATTCCTAACTATCCTCCTTTTTTCCTAATATAAAGTGCTTTGTTGTTTTAAAGCTGCACTACTCATTATTTTTGTGTTAAAAGCCCCGTGATAAACTCACACAAGGGATTTTACAGATTGTATTTTTGCTAATTAGATCTTACAATATCCATTTTGTTACTTTAAAACTGCACAAATCAATATTTTTCTATTAATGGTGAGTGGTATGAAAGGGATCGCTTGTAAGTGATGAATCAGATGCTGTCTTCAGAATTGTTTTCTTCCCCTAGTATACTTACATATAGTACTCTTACATATGTTGTACTCAACGGGGTAGTGTTGTCGCAATATACACACTGACATGTCGCATTTGAATGCATGACCTGTCAACACATCTGCCTGTTTTGCTTATTTCACCCAGAAATAAATATGTTTTTGTGCCCTCGATTCAACGCACACAATAAACACACCGATGGCTTCTATCCTACAGCAGTATGATCGATGTATACAGCATGTATTTATTCAGTGAGGTGCTCTGCAACAGCATTAGGTCATTGGGCCCTCCCTTTTTTGTTATGCAGCCATAGTCGTCACCACTGAGTGTGAAAAAATGTACACTCAATTTGTGGACCATTTTCAGCACATCATCCGGGATGCACTGAACCCATAATCTAACTCCATAATGATGTAAAAAAAAAACATGTAAAAACACCATAATAATACCAATAATACTCGTGCAGTGTTTGTTTAACCAATAGCCTGTTTGGCAGTGTGATTGCCTGGCTTGTGGTATTAGTGCTGCGTAGTTTTCTTCAGATGTAGGTGAAGTCGAGCTTGACTACGTCCACTGCGATGGTTTCTGGAACTGTGGCTGCCTGTTTATTAAAGTTTATGAATGTTAAACGTGTAGCGTGTCCAAATTGCACCAAATTCGCCAATGCACAACCTCTGGTCCCCAGCAATGCACCCACCAAGTTTGAAGCAGATGGGATGAACGGTTGTCGGGATATGAATATATAGTAGCAACAAAATCTGTTTATTCAATATTCGCCGTTCAAATGGAAAAGGCTATCGGCGTCTACAAACCAATCAATGTCAAGTACAGGGACATAAGAATGATACGTTCTTCAGTGCGCTCCCAAAATTGCAATGTAAAACCAAAACAAACCGGAATATATGCACACAGTGTAACAAAAACATAATCCTTGGTTTGGACTTTCAGGTGTGAAAACACACGAACTGTCATGGCTGCCAATAACACAAGAAACAAAGTAAGTAATACTTCTATTTTGCGTTGAATCTGTGCCAAAGTCCTGCTGATTGGATTCTCACAAATACAAACTAAAAAAGGTTGAGAAAGAGACGCGTAATCTTCAGATTGTTTCATTTACATATATAAAAACATATTTAATTCGGATTCTGTGTAGTACACGACTGCAAAGATGTATCCTAGACCCTATTTAGCAGCATAACCACAACACACACCGAGGGATTTCTCTTGAACTAAAATGTGTTTTTTTTCCGTCTACTCTGATCTCCAGCCTGCTGAAATAACACGCTTTTTCTGCGCCTGCCCTCTCTGGAGTCGTTCCTGCCTCTGTGTGTGTGTGTGTGTGTGTGTGTGTGTGTGTGTGTGTGTGTGTGTGTGTGTGTGTGTGTGTGTGTGTGTGTGTGTGTGTGTGTGTAACGAGGGTGAGGCTCACAGGGGACTCTTCAGATGATCATTTGATTCAGTCTAGTTCCTAGATTTTCACACTAAATCCACGGCCTTTGATCTGCCTCGGCGTGAAGCTTCACGCAGTTCCTCAGAGTAACTTGACTTGAATGTTTGCATGCGCGCATACACACACACTGTGACATTTTCCCCTTCATTCATTAATACTCTACAAACACTGATGTGATCTTGAACATTGACATGTGCCAAAACTTCCTCAAAGTACAACTAAAAATCTCTTTTAACAGTTTTTAGTTCTTGCCATACATCACTGATCACTGTGACATCCAACCACCCACCACCCTGCACTCTTCTGACCTCCTTTTCGCACACACACACACACGCACACACACACACACACACACACACACACGCACACACGCACACACACACACACACACACACACACCAACCAACTCTCAAGGCTGTTAACAGCAACGGCCACTGAACTCTCCAGGACTCTAAGTAGAATCCATTAGAGTCTGATGAATAATTAAATCTCGTGTGGTAGACCAATGTCTCTCCTCCTCGCCATATTCTTTTTTTACTTCAGATCACTCGCATGCACGGAGGAGGAGGGGAATAAGCTGCATCATTTGGGAGGGCCTCCATCGACTGAGCTGTGTACTCGAGCAGCAGTCTGATGAGCAGCGCCATAAACAAACTAGAAAGCAGAACCGAGCGTTCCCTTGGATCTCACCGTATTTACCCCGGGATGGATAGCTTTTTTCTTTTTTTTTTTTACAACGCTGGGCTGCCGAGTCTGATTCTCAGCATTTCACTCTCTGTGTGTGAGACTGTCTTTTAGGGGTGCCCATCAGTGTTTTGTCAAGTCAGCTTCTATATGTTTTTTTTTTCACATTTGTGTTTCCCAAAAGAGTGAATACTGTGGTGTCACATGTCAACCCTGGTATCATGTGTAATACAACCGTCAGTCCACCAGAGGACACGGTGTCACGTTTTGCCTCGTCGAGTGTGAAAAATAATGTGATGGAGGGCATTTAACGAAGTGGGAGGAGGATCTGGGGGTTAATAGAGAAATCAAACCCACGACTTTCATCCAGGAGACCGAGGTTGTGCCTAAACCTCAAGGCAAATTTATTTTTCACGCCTTGGCTGGTGACACAAAAGGCAAGTAGTGATGTGCGATACCACAGATTTCCCAATCGACCCGATACCAAGTCAAATGTGGGCTGATATCGTCGACACTAATACGATACCGATATGATACCGGTACGATACTGGTACCATAGCGGTACAATATCGATAAGATACGGATAAGATACCGGTATGATACCAGTACGAATAGGAATGATGAGTGCCATAATAAACATGTAAATCAGTCAATACATTTTGAACACATCTGTCAGTAGTTCCTGTCTTATTTAGACTGACTGTGGTGATTGCGTAGTTCCTTCTCCTGTTGAAAAATCAATACTAGAAGTGAAACGTTTGTAATTGGAAGTATTGACATTTCAGTATCGATCCACACACCACCAATGCGAGGCAAAACGTGACACTGACACAGTGTCCTCTAGTGGACAGGTAGGTGTATTACACACTTTGAGGTGGTACTTGGTTGGAAAGAGTGTGATACTGAAATACAAGATGAAATAAGGAAAACACGAAACACTCCAGTGAAACCTACCTGAGCTGTGGCTCGGATACAGGTCGTGCAGCATGGATGGATGGTGGATCACCTGCATGTACTGAGGCGGGGCCACCATGTGATTGACGTGTTCCCCGGCTTCAGAGCTGTGCAGGACGCTCACCTGGGTTTGGGAACAGATGGAGATGAAGTGAGGATTGAGGGAGTTGAAGTGATCCCAGTTAACATTTTACATGCATTCATTCAGTCCCAGTTTTATACCCGCCTGTCAGCCTGAACATACCTCGACTCTTACAGCTGATATAAATTCAGGCAGAATAAAGATTTTATAGTGAGGCTGGGAGAAATGGAAAAGCGAATGTATTTATGTTTGGGTCAACTCAATACAGGAAGGTGAAAATGTAATCTGAATTCAGCTTAACACCCGGCAAGGTTCAAACTACGTATTGTGAAACAGTTTGCTTCCTCCAGGGAAACACCGGAGAATGTATAAATAAGTCAAACTTTGTTCCGACCAGGGATGGAAACAAACGGGGGTTCGCTGACACACTGAACTGATTTTGGCATTTATCATCAAATGAAGAACAATGTATTAAAGCTGGAGTGTGTGTGAGTGTTTCTGCCTGACTCACTGTAGAACAGTTCAGGGTTTCTTCAGGAGAAGACGAAGTGTTCAATGTTACAGTGCGGCTTCTTCTGATATGTCGAACTCGGCTGTGTCAGTGTGTCTGGCTGCTTTTTAAGGTATTTATAAGGTATAAGGTATTTGTGCACCAAAATCTAACTGACTGACTTGTTTGGTTGCTTTAAAAGGCTGACGTCTCCAGGGTATTTTGCTGCTCAGAGATGCAAGTGATGTTACTGGAGTGCTTCCTGAGGTTCATTTTGAAATTTAATGTGTTGCCAGAGACCAAAGCTGAGTCACTTTTCCAGTTCCAGCCCTCTGGTTCACTTTGTAGTTAAAAGCAGCCTGATTTTCATAGTAACAACTTTCTGCTACTATTGCTGACTATTGTCAGTGATGATTGTTGAGAATATGCACATGTTATTTTCGGGCTGTTTGTCAGAGACATTTTCTTCCACATGAACTCCTCTTAGGAGTACTTGAGACGGGTATCCTAATGTGCGTGTGGGTGGGTTGAATCTGACATCTTTATTTCCATCTGTTTGTCACACAATCTGACCAAACTGAGAAGACTCAGTACAAATGCAGAATTCACACAGTCTTAAAATACTGACTTAACAATCTTACTGTCAGCAGGACTGCAGCTAACAATTATTTTTAACATCAGTGAATCTGACAATGTCCTTGTTGATTCATGGATTAGATTTGTGTTTTGAAAATATCACAACCCTGGCACTCTGAAACCTAAAAAAACCTTTGAATTTAGTTAACTATTATATTTGATTAAGAACAAATTCAACAAATAGCATTGCACTTGTGGAGGAAGAGTCATTGATAATATGTCTTCTAGACACATCTGTCTGTATTTCTTGTTAAGTTTTGTGTTTTGATTGTACATACTTATTGCTGAGTCTATGATTGTACAAATTGTATGTGTCATGAGTTGTTTAGTTTTCTGTATTTTAGAGGCCCATCTAGGGACGGGAATTGCAAAGGCTGTGGTGTGTCCCAATGTTTATGCTACATAGTTGTCCCTACACAAATAAACATTTAAGATACTTTAAGCTACGCTCCAAACGTGATCTGTAGTTTTAGGCTGTGGTTCACACGAACCTCGAGGTTGAACTCATTGCTGGTGTATCGTCCGTTGAGCTCCGAGCAGGTGAGGCGAAACCTTCTGTCCGTCAGCTGTCCGGGACGCCAGTTGTAGTAGCGCACCTGTCGGATCACCTGTTCATAGTTGGACATGGAGTCTACGCCTGTGAAAAGAGGCGGAGCCAGCAGAGTGTTGTTGCGGCTGGTATTCTGTAGGCTGCGGGTGTGAATTTTGTGTTGGTACCGTAGTAACCTACCATATATGGACATGCCAGAGGTGGAGTTGGTGGCGTCGAGGTGTTTTCCAAGCAGAGCGCTTCGCTGCAGCTGGAGAGACTCTTGCCCCGGGCTCAGCTCCTCCCCCAACACCAGGACATCACAGTAGTCCAAGTTATGAATGATCTCCTCCAGCACCCCGGGTCCATGTGCTACACACACACACACACACACACACACACACACACACACACACACACACACACACACACACACACACACACACACACACACACACACACACACACACACACACACACACACACACACACACACACACACACACACACACACAGAGAGAGAGAGAGCTATAATTGGCCTCCTCAGATGAATGCAGCAGAGGAAAACCAGAAAAGATCAGCATCGGTTCGCCCTCACCTCAAGTTTTACAAACATAAGAGCGTGTTGGCGATAAGATTTTAGATTTGGGATCATTTTCTATTTTTAGTTTCAATCATGTTCTCTTTTTTAATGAGCTGCGCTGCAGTTCTTTTGGAAGCCAATTGTAAGGCTTCTCAGAGGGGTGACTTTAGCTGTGATGTCTTTGTTCTCATCTTACTATAATGAACCAAACTAATAATCACATTTTATGCCAAACATGACCAGTGTGAATAAATGAATATGAATATGGTGACTGTTACATGCCACCAGTCTAATTGCTGTTACCAATGCTGTAAAATGTAAGCAATGCTTTGAAGAGTAACATTTCAAAAAGCACAGGAAGCAACACCAACACCTATTCCTACTCTCAGACTCCAATTACTCGTGAACTCTCTGAACACAGACAACGTCATGAGCTGCTGTGGTACCGAGTTCCTTTGCACAGCTCCCACCACACCGGTTCTGGGTGGCTGCTGGGGCTCTTTGACAGTCTGCTAAGCACCAGCCTCCATCTCTGACTGCTACCCGGCCTTCTCCCTCACTGTAGCTTCCCAGGGGAGGGAAGAGGCTATGCCCATTTAACAGCTTCCCAGTGGAGAAAGACAGATATGTGTTGTGTGTGTGTGTGTGTTCGGAGGGGGTTGTCTGGGAGGGGATGGGGGTTGGTGGTGGTGGGGGTGGGAGGGGTGTATGGATGAGGTGGAGAGAAGGGGGTAGAGTGAGCAAACCAGGAAATAAAGTTGTGTCCCAGAAGAGAGGAAATGCTACGGTGTTGTTTTTGGGTGTGAAGGCAGTTCTTTAAACTTGTTTTTGATTTCTTCTGCCACCAAATGACCACAAATTAATTCCAGTATTAATATATAGAAGGATAAATAATATAAATAACAATTAATAAACAGAAATAATATCTGCTTGAAAAGTGCCGCGGAATCACATTAAAAGATACAAACACATAAAAACACATCTTAGAAATGAAAAGTTGAACAATATAAGCAATAAAACAAGTGCAAACATATCATATTTGATTTCAATATACTCAGTACTTTCACTGCTAAAACCTGGTTTAGTCTGATATGACTGCAAGGTTTTGGTGGCTAATGTTAGCTACTGCTAGAAAACACACTTCTGTATAACCAGCATTTCCAGGTCAGTTCACAAAGTTCTGCCAATTCCTCTCGACTTCTTCTTAGTTACATCACATTATCATTTGGAATTAACGCTTTTGGCGACAGTGGCCGCTGTTCAGAAAAGTTCTGTGAAGTCTTTCTTTAAAATGCGTTGCAATGTGCAGTCTCTTATCAAAAATGAAAAATAAAAAGATGCAAATGTTCAATTTCTAACAATTGCAGAAAAACATGCAGTCATCTGTAAAGCTGCAGAAGGGGGAGATATTAATATTATAGCTGTTTACTTCAATCGATCTATTAATAGTTCTCTGAACTGTTTGTGTTTGTCACATCTTACTCAGTCTGGCCTCTGTGTTGCCCTGCTTTGGTGTTCAATGCAGCTTTGACATGAATGGAAGAATGGAAAAAAAAAAAAAAGGCCAATAGCTGACACAAGCAAGTACACACTTACAGTACAGTCTGGGTGCACCACTGTCCCAGGAACAGCTTGTGTGATCATGCAGCCAACACTGATCTCAGCTACAGTATGGGTGGGCTGAAAAAAATAATAATCAAGCTATATACTCCCTAGAAAGAATTACAAAGAAAAGAAATGAGATAAGAGAGACTGGAACTAAAGAAATGGAAACGAAAGAAAAACTCTATAGCAAAGCTGAAATAAATGGAACAGAAAATCAAAAAAAAAAATATTGAGCATTAGAGATGATGAATTAAAGAAAGAAGGGATGACCTGGGTTTTGATTAAAGGCATCAGAATACGCCTTGAAAAGATATTGTAGTATGAGAGAGAAAGGAGGCAGTGCTGAGTTGGCTCAGTGAGAAGACAAATGAATGACAGAGAGACAAAGCATGGAAGAGGGCGACGGGGTGATTTGCTGGGTCCAAAAGAAACGTATTGCATGCCCTGCAAAAGAAATATGCGATTTATCTTGAATCCTTTAAGCCTCGAGAGAACACAAAATCTGCCCATTATGGAACTTCATCATGACTCTCTCTCACACACGAACACGCTTCCCATTTCTGCTTCTTTCTTTCCATTTCTGTGTCTTTCTGTGTCTTCCGGCTAATCTCTTTCCCCCAGCTGGAATCTCTATTTCACCAGCAGAAAGAGCTCCACTGACTCCTGAAAGTAATGCCACTTTCTGCTCCTCTTCCTCCGCCGCATTACGCACAATGGACGGCTAAAACCTCCCGCTTGCTTTGCTTATCTGCTCCTAATTGGCTGCTGGCGGCAGGGCCTGGGGCCGAGCTGGGCGGTTCCTGCCTCGGTGGTCAGATCGTCGAACAAGACTAAAGCCGTCGGGATTTAAATGTCACACTCATTTGCTGCCGGTCAAGTCAGTGCGACCTGGGGAATCAGTCCTCTGGTGGGCGCAGGCCTTACTCAGCAGGAGGGAGTCCGGATTTGCATAGGGAGAGGACACGAGAGGGGCTAGTAACTACAGACCTGTGTGGGGAAGGACGGGTTGTGCGGCAGTAAATTCACTGAACATATTGTCAAGGTGATCTCAATGAAAATGGCTCCCGCTTACATTGCAGGCTACCGCTAGAGAGAGAAAGTGCTTTTCCTCTGCTGCAACTGAGGGGGCGTTAAAGTGCACAAACTAGTGCTACATTAAAGTTGTACAAGTACTACGCGCAAGTTCAACACACCCGCTGGCCCACCGGAGGGCAGTGTCAGTGTGACAGTTGGCCTCACCCAAGCGGCAACCAGCAGTGACATCACCCGTTGGTTTGTGAACGGCCGTTATGAAGAGTTTGGATCTGACTTGATCTGGTTGGGATCCAGCAGATACTACTTCCCTCCTCCCGATAGCCGTAACCTTACTGCACCACAGGCCTGTCAATCAACTGTCAACCTGCTGTAACAGTGGGGGGTAAAAGAGGTATGGGTGGAGGCCAACAGTCCGCTACAGCTTTCTGCCAAATTTGCAAAGCAGTCTTTCAGGGATCCAGTCACGTCTAAAGGACCTGCTTTAAACCGCCGTTGTATCAGTCCACCATGTTCAGTTTTCACCGTAAAGGACACTGACTATTTGAATGCAAGACTTTTTCATCTAACAGTCAAAGCAAGAAAATGATCTGACTCCCGCTTCAACCTCTGCTGCAGTCGCACAGCGGACAAGTGCATGAACTCAGGACAAACATGCACATTGGTGATGTGTTAAATGGACCTTCTACTAGCTACTTTTATTGTGTTTTTTTTTATAACCTTCACTCCCACCAAGTCACCGAATTTGCCCGCGTGAGAGTGAGAGCACAACTTTTGTTTTCATGATTTCACAGTGCGTGCCGGATGAAAGAAGCGCTCGCTGCTGCTTATTTACCGTCTCATGAGGCGTTATGAAATGTTCAGCTTTCTCTGAAGATTTGTTTTGCAAGACAGTTGGCGCTGAATCGTCTATGGGACTTCATGAATGAGTGAACGTATCATAAATACGAAAAAAAACAACCTGCTGAAATATTTAGTTGCGACAGATTTCTACCTGTGGGGAGGTATGCATCTCCCACTTTTTGAAGTTTACACAGACTGTTAACTTTCTGTTCTGTGAGCTATCACTGGGAAAATACCTGTACAAGTGAAGTGTGTGTAGTACATTTTATCATCTGTACCCTATAAATCAGGGAAAGCCGACGGCTGCTTTTCATGTTTGGGTGGTGCAGACGAAAGCAGAAAAATCTGAAAAAGTGGTTAATGCAGCAGTAAGATCCCTCACTGACTTCCCACCGACTGCTGTTTGTGTTCCTTAGGATTGTTTTTCCCACTTGCGTTAACCGCGATTGAACTCTTATTTTGTGTGACAGTTCTTACCTGCGTGATGTGCGGGCGCGTCCGCCCTGGTGACCGTGCTGATGATGTGGAGGTCCTGGAACAGATCGATGCCCCCCGCTGCTCTGAAGTCGGAGGCCAGCCGGCTCAGCCTCTCCCCTCCGGTGATGGTGATCCTGGGCTCGCTGGGCTGCAGCACCATCACCACCGCGTCGATGTCCGGGATGGTGATGCAAGTGTCTTCACCGAAACACCTCGACATAGACGGGAGAAACGCGGCAGAGTGAGAAGTGGGTGACAGACCGAGAGTACAAGCTGCCGCTTGTCTGGTGTTTCCTTTCACCGCATTTTCATGTTCAGCTGCGGTGTGAATGGATCTGTTGTGGAGGTTTTGAAGTTGTCAGATAGGAGTCAGAGTGAAGACTGAAACTCCTCGCAAACAAACAGTGTTGTGAGCATGACGCTGTACTGGGAGATGTCTAAGAATGGCATACATTTTTTTTGTTTGATGAGTGTAAGGATTTTAGAGGTATGTTTCATTGAACTGTTTAAACTTTTACAGAAAAAAACTTAAGTTTTCCACATGCGAATACATCTATGACACATGTTTACCACACGTTGCAACGTTTGACAACGTGGGGAAAATATGTTGAAAGGTTTTCACATGAGAATCTACATGCACTTCACACATTACACCATTAAAATCTCCCAAAATGACACATCTCCCATGCGCAAAATACACGTTTATTTAGGTCACACGAGGTTTTGCACATGTGAAATGCATGTGCTTTTTCTGTAGGAGGCAGAAACGTAACATGAATTAACAGTCCAAGAATAACTAAATACCAAATAAGAAAATATACATGCGGGAGAGTTGCCTAAGCGCAAACAGAAATGTGAACCGCAAAAAGAGGCTTTAGTCAGAAAGCAGCATTCAGCAGTTCTTCCCCAAAGACCGCAAACTGTTATTTTACATTTCAACTTTTTAAAAAATTTTTTTTTTATGGATTAAACAAACAAGATGCAACATGTTAATTTGTGTGTTTTAGAGTTACAGAACTGGGTTAGCTCGTTGCACTCTTGTTTGCAGTTTTTAATCACAAGCTAATTGTAACACAGCTTCATATTATACACGCTGACTTCAGAGCGGCGTCAATATTCTCGGCAGAAGAGAGAACGACTGTGCACGCCGAGCTACTCCTTCGGTCTTGACGTCCTTTGACCTGCGGATGCCGACGGTCTCCCGTGAACGACCGCCCTTCAGGACCGTGTGACGGTGTGCTCCTCTCGTATTTTCATCCTCTGACTAACTTCATTCAACACGGCAGAACCAAGAGGAGGAAGTCGTGTACACGCCGCACAAGCGCTATCCAGCACCAAGAGGATGACAAGAGTGCTTGAGGATGTTTGGTAAAAACAACCCCGGCGGCATCACAATGTAAAACCGTGGAACATGACGGCGGCTAATAAAGCTTATCAGAAGCGGCAGGACCTCTTTGCTGAACTGAAACCACAGCTGTTGAGTCCAAATCCGGACCGCAGCGTGTGCACTTATCGAGGGGATGAAACGCTGTCATGTTCGTGCTCGGGTGGCAGACGCAGACCTGCAGCGGTGGGCCTGCCGAGCTCTCAGACGTGCACGTCGGCCTCCCCGCCTGCCTGTCAGCGTGCGATAGCGTGCCTTTAAATGCGCAGCATCCACTGGCCACCTTGAATGGATGGACACATACCGGCTTAGGACGCAAGCTCGCTCGCTGTGAGCTCACAACACAGCCACGCAGATAGAGTGCTATCCATCACACACACACACACGCACACACACACACACGCACGCACACACACACGCACGCACGCACGCACGCACGAGTGCAGACATCTGACGCACAAGCCTTCTGATGCATTGGTTGAGGCACACACACACACACACACACACACACACACACACACACACACACACACACACACACACACACACACACACACACACACACACACACACACACACACACAAGTAAAGACTTCAGATCACAGATAAGTGAAATGGAAACCATGAGATATTAAAATGAGAATAGGACGTGACGGGGTGGGGAGGGTGGGGAGGGGTACAGAGGCGGGTGATGGTGAAAGGGGGGGGTGGTGGTGGTGGGTGGTCTGAGCAGTGAAAGCTGAACAAACAAGCCACAGTTTTGCTTTTACATTTCACCGAAGGCTTTTCAAGCGCACAAACATCTGTCAGTGGGAGCGACATCAATGCCTTCTCTCATATTGTGGCTCAGTAAACAGCTGCAGGAAATCATATCAAGGCCCTTTTCTCTCTAGATTGGAAACCTGGGCAACACGATTCCAGCCGTTGTGCAGCCTATATTTTCTCACCTATATTCTGATATAAATTATGCCGTGATGCCTGAATCCATGAGATGAATCTCCATATGTTTCTCCTTCTCCAGCTGCTTAGTTCTGTATGATTTTAAACGAATAGCATCAGAAAAATTGAAAGGAAATGGCCAACCATCAAGGAAAAACTTATAGAAAGTGAGAAGTTTTCAACAAAGTATTTGCTTAGTGAGGATGAACCCACACATTGTCTCATCTATGAACAAAATGTCCTTTGAGGGGTTTTTAAAAGTCCACCTATTTTAAACTTCTTGTGTTTTATTTGTTTTTATTTATTGTGTTATTTTTTTTGTTTATATGGTTTGCCCATATATCTCTTCGACCAAGAAGAGTTTGTGTCTGTGTCTTTAAGGCACATTGATATCAGTAATCCTTCTGATTGACTGACTCTTTACTGTATGGCATGCAGAGGCCTACCACCAGGTTTTCTTCAGCCTTCTAGCTTTCTAGCTCCAGGATGGGTGTCTGCATGGTGTTTTTTCTACCTCAAAAAGGTTGAACGGTGGGCTGCGATGAGGACAGTCATAGGACATCAGTGTGAGTTTGTGACATCACAAATGTTTGAAAGTCCAAGTGGCACACTTGCTGAATAGGTTGTGTGCTTCTCTCTGTGGACTTGGTGTCTTGAAACTTTCATGGGATTTAAACAGCACATACAGACCTGAATTATAAATGAAAATCTGAATTTAGGTATGAAAGTTCGGCAGTCAGTGAGGGTTTATGATAAATATCAGATGTCCAGTCTGCCTTTAGAAGTAATGCTGTGCCACTGACATGTCTTTTTTGGTTCCTTTGTAGAACAAAATATATAATGGGAACGATATAACTCTAATTGATGCAATATGCTGCACAAATCATGCAGATGATCATGTACAGTAAATACCCTGATAAATTATCATTGCAAGCATCATATCCTGGATTTGAATCTCAGTCCTACTCTAAATCGGTCAGTTAGCCAAAATCTATAATGATAAATGATGATTAACAGGTGAAATTAATGTATAAAATTAAGAGGCTACACTTTTTTAAATACAATATAATATAATATAATAATTCACTGTTTGCTGTAAAAAGAAAAGCAACAACCGATTTGAAATAAATATCACATCAAAACATATAGTCAGGACATCAATTATAGAAAGTCTGACAGACTGGGAAGTGGGAGTGTTTAAGATTCCTGTGTTCCATCATATCCTGAATATGATTGAAACTGGGGATAAGATGTTTATAAGGGGCATGAGTGTGCATTTAGAAGTAATTAACAGTGTGTTGCTGATGAAGTTGAACTGAAGTCAAATATAACTTATTTATTAATCTATTACAATTATTTCTTACAATGAAAAGGCCAAAATGGTCCGAAAGAACTCAGGTACGACTTCTGCCTGACGTCCTTTGAAATGGCCAAGCACACTTGACCTTCAGATATCAAAAAATGAAAGTGATAAATTCTAAAGACCGGATTGTATTTCTAGCCATGCTTTTGATGTTAAGCTAGCTTTAACACAGGAAAAAGAGCAAATTTCCTTTTTTGGAATATTTTTACCAAAAATGTGTGAAACTTTTCCTGACAGCAAGATTAAAACCTAAATGTTGTCTCTAATCCTCTGCAGTCAGTTGACTGAGTCCACAGTTTGAGACAAAAACAGGTTTCAGGGCATTGTGTAATCTTTCCCCTTCTTTCCCGTGGCGACGGCCGGTGGTGTGTGTGTGTGTGTGTGTGTGTGTGTGTATGTGTGTGTGCGTGTGTGTATGTGTGTGTGTGCGCGCGTGTGTGCGTGTGTGTGTGTTTGCAGTTTGGGCACTAAGCCATTGTTGTGAGCAGTGGGAGATACAAACTCAGTGATGCGGGGAGACGGCTGCTGCGTGGGTCTGCGAGCTGAAGAAAAAAAAAAAATTGGCGCCAGTTCAACTTAATTACAAAGAAATATGACAAGGGAGCCTAAAGGGGCTGTTGCAAAGATTAGCACTGGTTGCTTTTACTTTCTCGACACCCCAAGTAATTGCACTTATTAGGAGTCAGCACAAAGTAAATTTAATTGCATTTGGAAGGAATTAATTAACATCTCAGTGTGTTTGTGAGAAGTGACACTGTCCAAAGTTTTTTTCTGCACTTGTTATGGAGATAGGACATTTTTTCTGTTTTGGGGAATCTTTTCCTGCTGGTGTGTCCTGTGGATGAAGAGCTAAAACAACTAATTGGAAGTTAAATCATCCGTGCTCTAGACGTGACTTTACATGATTTGCTGCTGCAAACTCACCATGGCTAACAGGCTGACATAGCCATGACAACAGGAAGGCCATTCAGAAGCCTGAAGTCAATGAACATTTAGCAGAAACTAAAGGTCATTAGCAGAAATGTTACTTATGTAGTCAGTACAGCTGTTTTCCTGCTGTTTGAAGACATGAAAGCCATGCAGAGTTCACTTTGAACAAAAATAACTTTCTTATTAAATCATAAATATATAGAAAAGATCTAATAGGGAGTCGTACTATACCCTGAACTTTGTATTGTTGAATTTTTTTGTAACATTGCTGGCATTTAATGTAGAAAACCCTAAAAGTGCCTTTCAGTGGTTGCAAACATGCTTTTGCCAGTTCAAATATTTACTAGTACGGTATGTTATGTGTAGGCAGAGGCCTCGCTGACGGATGACAAAAATACACATTAAACCAAAAAGAAATGAGGAAAGCCACCTCATCCTCTGACACTGTAAAAAGAAATTGACAGTCAAGACAGCATATAAACAGCAGGATCAGCAGAGCTAGTGATGGATCTGTTTCAGTGAGACTCCCTATTGACCTTGTTGTTGGGTTCATGTCCCGTTCTTTATCTTTGCTCCTGGTCGCTATTGCACAAGTTAAAGTTGTGGTCCTGAATTATCTTAACCTGCAGACTGACAATGGGATGGAGTCCTAATCAGTTAATAAATGGTGAAAAAGAACTGGCTGCTACAAAACTGAGGTGTTAATTGTTTTCACAGGCTCCCCTGGAAATCATTTCCTCACATCTTCCTGTATAATATACTTTCAAAATAAACAGAACATTTAGTTTCTGGACACGCACAGTCGGATTCATCATCTCTGTGTGTCATCACAGACATGTAAAATGTCACATGCCTGCAATTTTCAAAGTTCAATCATCTCGTTAAGACTTCTTAAAATCCATCTAGCTACTTCGCTGCAAACTCCATTGGTATGCTGCATGTGCACTACAGGCCTCAACACCACATTTATCTAAGTTGCATACTGGACCATCATTTGCTGTTAAACTATTTGTGATGTCAATATTCATGTCTGTACATTCATGGGTTTAACTAACTTCCTCTTCACAGTGAAGCTCAAACATCCAAGTGAAATAACAGTAAACCTTTTCCACAGCAGACATGTTGACTTGTTTCAGCAGGAAAAGCACAGGTGTGATTAATACCATCAGTAACAAGTCCATTCCAGTCAGTTAAGCAAGTTCACGCTCCTGGTGCTGTGCATTGTGGCTCATTGTGGCCAATATACCCAGACAGAATGACGCCATCATTGGAGTCATGAGAGACACCTGTGCTTCTCCTGCACATCTGCTGCGTTCAACTGGGGTTGTATTTACCGTGTACACTAGAAGAGATATGAATGCCGCCCTCTTGTTGTATTCACAACGTCAGAACTTGACATTTGCTATAAGCCTCGAGTTCAAACGTTGTGACGTGTTTGCTGATGTTAAATGGCAGAGGTCATGTAAATTCATTCTTCGTTGGATGTTCAGCTAATATATTGTATTTTGAATCACGTAGAGTTTGCCTCTTTACAACTTAGATACTAGTCTACGTCTGAGGAAAATGTTGATCTTTCCGACAGCCTCATCCTTTCCCTCTGTGCCTTTGCATTCCCTGCATTACGGCCTCTGGAAGCTGCAGAAGCTAAACATTTAGCAAGCTAGCAGTGGGTAATGCAGAAAATGCAAAGACATAATGACATCGATAGAAGATGAAGCTGTTGGGGACATCAACATTCAGCTGTATTATCAAATTATGAAGAAAAACTGCATGACTAAACTTACTATATATGATCTTAATAGCCAGTGAAAAGTGAACTTATATCCTTCACTGTTTCTGAAAGTGGCAGCAAACACATTAGAAGTCGTGTACTCTGAGCTTTCAGGACCTTCCACCACAAGAGGGGGGCATTCATATGGTGAATGAACACGGTAAATACGACCCCATTTGAAGGCAGCACACGTCCGCTCATATCTAACCCACTCCACCAGATGCAAACACCTGGTCAGGTATAATAATCTTCTGTTGAACTTTGGTGTTATTGTGAAATAAGAAGATGAGGAGACAGAATTTATTGTGGACAGTTTACAGAGGTGTAACTACAAAGTCTGTGGTCTAGATCCTGTCTCTGTTTTTAGGGACTGCAGCATCCCGTCCAGTGTACTTGTTTGTTTTTGTATATTTACTCCATAAGCGTAGTGTCTAAACTCCTCTCCAGAACATACAGTACATGGAACAAGTTTGTCCCAAAGAGAAAATATATGCCAGGGGAACCCACGAGGCTTGTTGTTTAGAATTAGCGCTGTTTGCTTAATTATTTTCTCAAAGCCTGCAGTTAATTGAAGTTATTAGGCGTCGGCAAGAAACAAGTTTAATTGCATTGCCAGGAAATATTTTGCATCTCTGTTTATTCGTGCAAAACGATACTGCCCACAACAGCGAGGGGAGTTTTTCCAACTGCTGCTGATGTGTTGTGGCAGGAGGCCACGTTTCAGGCTCTCAGTGTAACGAATTCAGTTTTTTACAGGAGTCAGAGTGAAAACTTAAATACACTTTATCAGTGAGTCTCTCTCTACTTATCTCTCTTAAGTAGCGTTTTACACTGTTTCCACATCTTCCACACACTCAGGCATGCACACTGCCATGGCAACAAACAGACCAGTCAGCAGTCTGTGAGAAAAACTTAATCTAAACAACATTTAGCAATGATGCAAGCCCAGCCGTGATTAGCATAATGTATTCCTTGATAATCGGTGCGCCTCCAGCTACGATGACTCTGCTTCATCACCAGCGGCCTGCGCAACACACAGCAACATGCACGCTCTCACTCCGGCTGTGTTAGCTGAAGTTCTCGGGGCCCGCGGCCCTCCATCGAACCCAACAGGAGGGCGGAGAGTGAAACCCCAGGGCTGTGCTGCAGGGGTCTACATATATTTAAAACAATCATGAATTTTAATGGTAATCCGCCTGGGGAGGCTGTTTTACCCGCCTGTCTCTCTCTCTCTCTCTCCCTCTCAGACACACACTCTCCCTCTCTTTTTGCATCTCTTTTTCGCTCCTTCCTCTGGCAGAACCCAGGCAGAATTATTAATACATGACATGAAAATGTAAAAACTAGCCCCCGGTGGCAACAGTGAACCGAAAATGGTGTATTAAAGGAAAGGGGAAGTGACAGCAGAGGAAAGTAGAGACAGGGAGAGGGAGTGAAAAGGAGGGGTGGGGATTCATGTGTGAAAAGGGAATTATATATCAGTCAGGCTGTGATGTCTGCTGTGTTGTCTAAACACTTAGCAGAGGTGTCGAGGTGGGATAACACTCCTTATATTGGAGAGATGAGGCGCGGAGAAACAGATAAAATGAATGTGGAAGAAAAAGGGAGACAGAAAAGGTGGAGACAAGTAAAAATAAAGGAGTTAAACGAGTGTAAGAAGAAGAGAAAGGTTACTACTTACTGGACGGCAGTGGAGATGTGCAGGCGTCGGATACCTGGTGTGGGGAACTGGCGGGAGTTTATGTAGGAAACTTTCCTCACAGCGGCGTTCATGTTCTCCAGGTCCTCTCCCTCCATTACCAGGATGGACTGAGCGGGGTTAAAGTGGAACTATAGGGAGGGATAGAGCGCAGATGTGAGATGGATAGAGACACGATGCAGTACATGATAAAATGTTAACGGGAACAGAGCCATTTAAAGCTGCACTCAATCAGTTCTAATTGAGATGCTGTAGATTAGTCTGGTGTGGAAACTATCTGTGCATACAAGAGCTGACGCAGTGAAAGCGGGAGGGCACGGGCAAATTAACCTTCCTTGTGGGAGGTGGGGGGCAGGAATGAGTTTCTGGGCCTCCCGTTCACCCCACTCTAAGCTGGTTTCTCTGCTTGAATACTACCTGGCCAATGATTTACTGCATGCTAATGTGATTAAACTCAAACTCGATTTCCAGTTGTGCCCTTTGGATTAAAACATAAAGCTCAGTCCATAGTACACCCTGTTGTGCAGAACACAGCAGAGTAACGCTCATGGAGCAGGAGGGAGCAGTAACTTTCCTTATTCCAAGTTAGATATCTTGAACATCAGCACCTGTGTTACATGCGTGTTTGTGACCACTGGTGCACATGTGTGCATTTGTTATTTCATCGTGGACCTGAAACTTTAGCAGAGAGTACACAACAAACTTTGCATCAATTTTCTGAGACTCTTGAACTGCTTCAGAAAGCCTACAGCAATAAAACAATGAGCCATAAGAGGGGTTTGGAGTTCTGAGATGGACAGGACGTCAATGTCCCAGACCAAAGGAAGTGTAACAGGTCAGGAGCATGCTGGAGATTTCCTTTGACATTCGCAGGGTTGTGCACTGTGAATTTGTCCGTCAGGGTCAACACAGAGTTTTACTGAGAAGTTCTGAGGCATCTAAGGGGAAAACATTTGGTGAAAAACAACCGGAACTGTGATGCAACGCCTTCGGGTTACCACAACATAAAAATACACATTTATACCTACACAGACATGAGCAAAAACTGACCGTGTTATACAGCTTTTTTTTTCTTTTTTTTTTATCACAAAAAATACATCCGATGATGTTTTTTTCTGCAATGGTTTGGCTAATGTCAAAAGGTCAATACGTTTCCGGTAGCCTTTGTCTTCTGTGTTTGACTTTACACTCGTATAAACATCACTTTGCAGAATTACAACTTGTTTGCATCAGATAATCCATCAAAGTGAGCGTCTTGCCTGTGCTACATTACCATGCAACAGCCATGTCACTTTGACTGAAACAAACTGTGATGAATCAACTATTTTAAGGAGGTTTCACGTTTTTACAAACTCTCATACTGTACTGTGTAGGTTTAAATGGAAACCAGTGATTGGCCTGAAGGCAGGAAGGAAAATGGTAGTATGATGGGAATATGTACTCAGTAGTAAATAGCTTCAGACTTGAAGAAAACACTTGCAGGCTTTTTTAAGTCAAGGGACAGGAAAAGAGTCAGTGGAATCAGCTCACAAGTAGTTTCACAGAGGTGTATGGTCTCCTGCAGCGTTTGATGATAGGGATTTGAAGCCCTCCTTTCTTTAAAGAGGGTTTCGTGTTCTCCTGCCAGAACTGCACTTCCAAAAAAATTGGGATCTCAACAGCAGGGTGACACTACTTCAGCACTCCATGGGGCTCTCCAGGCGCTCCCTCTCCCCCTGCCATTTCCTCCCTTCACACCACTCATGTTGACTCCTCTCATCTTCTGTTCTGTCGCCGTACTCTGTGTCTACCCGCCTCCACCTCCCTCCATCTCTCCTCCCCTGCCTGCTATTCTCCTCTGATTGCGCTGTGCCAGCTCTCCACCTGCTTGGCCAAATGCTGTCCTTAAGCTTCCCGTGGACCTATGGGAGTGTGCGGCTAAGAAGAAAATGAAATGGCTCTCAAAAGATAAACTGCACTGGCCCCCAGAGAAGTTGTCCTCCTCTTCTCTCCCCTCCTGTGCCCCCCCCCCCCCCCTACACACACCTCATCCCACCTTGTCTCCTGAAAAGGCAGGCAAGCATCTCTTAGCTGCACCACAGCACAAGGAGCTCAATGGAAACAGCTGCGGGAGTTTGGGGGGGTGGGGGGGGGGGACTGAGGAGGGGAAGATAGAAAAAGAGTTAAAGGAACTGATGGTGGGTGGGTGGTTATAGGGGCGGCTTTGAGTCTACACAAACCCCCATCCATCTTGTCTGCCCTCTATCTTCCACAGTGCAGGGAGATGGATTAGCTGAGCCAGTGAAAAAGGGGGAGAGAAGAAGAAGGTAGCAAAAGACTTTCAAGGAATCCAGCTGGTGATTTAGCTGTGGTGATTCAAAGAAATATCATTTTTGAAAATTGGAAACTGGAAACTAGAATCAGGGGAAACAGCTCACCAGACTCTGTCCCAAAGCAACAAAATCTGCCTATCAGCACCATTAAAGCTTACTAATAAACAGATTATAGCGTATTTAAGTTGTACAAAAACTAAAAGGTAAAACATTTTGTAATGTTTGGATGTGTGAAACTACTGTTTGGCCCTGTCCAGCAACTTCCTGGAGTCTTCTGATGTGTCCCTTTTTCCAGTCTTTATGCTAAGCTAAGCTAATCATCTGCTGCCTGTTGCTTCATAAACATGCAAAGATAAGTTTCTGGTCACATGGGTGCAGCAGAAACACAAGATGTAATTACAATATTGATAAATCATCAGTTTTGATGTGGCAAATCTGCGAGCCACCAACTCGATATAAACATCCAGCGCTTGCAAGAAACAATAACATTCAAATGTAGTGTGTATACCTTATGAATTAATGTCCAATATTTACTCTTTTTAAAAAAATTTTTTTTACTCTTTTTCCATTTTTGGTCTCTACCAACTCCTGAAAGAAAAACTGTCTCTTTAGCTGTAAATGTTCTTCTCTGCCTGCTAACTCTTCTGTCTGCTGTTGGAGGTGTACAATGGGGTTTTGTAGAGCTTTTTCACTGAAAACAGCACCCTGAGAGCAGTAAGAGGGAACCAAAACAATACAGCTTTAGGCCAGACAGCTAAGCAATGAACAAAACCTCACTATAAATCTCTGTAAATCCAAGGAGAATGCTCATTTGGCGCACGTTTATACAAATTCCCCAGCTCCTTTCAAACATGATGCAAAGGGTGAGATTTTCAGGTATATTTTACACACTGCAGTGTCAAGTATAAATACAACACAGCTGACTGTAGTCCTGGTTTGTGCCAGTCACACAGAACTGCAGGTTACAGGGACATTAGCAAGCCTGATAAGCGCCATCGCAAAAAGGACATTATGCTGGAACAAGATTTATTCCTCTGCAGTGGCAGCAGAAACAACACACAGACATCCTGGTGACTGCTGTATTCAGAGCTTAAAAATATATTTAGGGCTCTGAATAGTAATGCTAACCATGATATAAACAGCAGGGCTATGCACTGACACTCCTCCAAAAACACATATACTGGAGAGCCTCTCAAAGTAGAGCTGCTAACCGAGCCAAGTACCCACATGGAGACTCTCTCAAAGGTGTGTGAATGTGTTTCTAGTGACTGTCAAAGCTCCACCAGACTGCTTGTCTTTCCAGTGGAGACACATTAGCTGATCATGCTGGTCAGCTCTGAATACCAGCTCGGTGTCTCTGTCCATGATACACTGAGTGCTGGTCAATGCTCCCAATGTCCACCTGACCCGCCGTGTAATCACAAATCCACGTCTTGCAGTCATTGTTCCCTAACTCCTCTATTATGTAAATACACTGAGAGAGAGGTTACTACCCTTAAACGTATAAGTAGTGTCAATCTTCTCATTACCATTTAATTGTTGATTTGACAATCTGTTCTTCAAGGTGAACAGATGTATGCAGGGGCAGCTTAGTTCTAACAGAATATGGTGAGAAAAATGCTGTAAATGTTTGAGTAAAAATGAAATACATGCGAAAGAAAATGTAGTAAATACAGAAAACTGCTAGGTGGTGTTCCCGCTGTTTTAATTATAAGGACAAGTTTTGAAATATTACTCTCGAAGTTACCTTATGAATGCTCCATTGTGAAAAAAAAAAATTGCATAACATGTATGTAGGGATATACAGTATGTGGACATATATATAAACAAAGTAGTATACCCACTTGACTGTAAACATAGCCTCTGTCTCTTTAAATGTCCATTTTCTTCACTGTAATCTTAGCTGTTGTAACTGATTTTGCTTTGATTTTTTTTAAATATATTTAATAAGAATTGATTATTGAGATTAACCAAAGCGACAGTCCCCCCTTTTAGAGTACCTTCTGTTTCTCTTTCTCTGTGTGTGTGTGTGTGTGTGTGTGTGTGTGTGTGTGTGTGTGTGTGTGTGTGTGCACCTTTATACTCTTGTCCAGGCTCTCGAGGGAGTTGATGTCCAGTCCCTCTTTGCAGGCCTGCAGACAGGAAATGACTTTCTGACTCTCAATCTTCCCTGGTCGGATGGTCAGTCCAGATAGGCTCCCCCGGAAGTACTGAGTGAATTGCGGCTTGGTCACCTCCCCACCTTCACAAACAACCACACAGGCACACACACACACACACACACACACACACACACACACAGCAAAAATAGTGTGTCAAATGCCTTTCTTTTGATTTTTGGCGCTTCATGGTGATTTTATAGGCAGTTTTTGGTTTGGCGTTTTCAAACTTGACAATGCCACTTTTATAATACAAAGAACATAACATACTCAAAGAAAACAATAAAAAGTCATCACTCTTTATGCTCCAGTATGGTCATTTGGATAAACCAATGTTAATAAAATCATTATAATAGGTCATGTTAATCTACAGTAAAGTACAGGACTGTTGTCCCTTACTCATTACAATATCATCCCCCTAACAGTGACCTTGTCCAGCCTTTAAGTACGAGTCCTGATGACCAAATTAGGCTTATAATTGGCCCAAAGATGCAGATTTTGTGTCCCCATTCTGTGATTAAGCGACTGGGTGCTGCTTTAAAAGTGCTCCTCAGCCAGCCCATCCAGGCTAAATAAAGGTAAGGGAAAAAGTCAACACATCTAAAATCTGTCCTTTGAACTCCGTAAAGGCCAATACCAGCAAGAGGAGTCTCCAAACCACTCATTAGCTGAAAGGTTACGAGCTCTGGGTATCAAAACTTCACCTTTACATTGCTTTCCCTCCTTTCATTTATCTCTTCCTCTGCCATTCTTTAAATCTGGCATTAATCCATTGAAGCACTAAAAGTATAGCACGTCGCCTTCATCTGACAACATCTGTCTTAAAAAAAAAATCCAAACTGGCTCATTCATCAAAAACATTTGGAGGAGGAAGTGGAAGAATGATTTATGAGCAGGGTGCATACCAAGACACCATCTTTCTCTGTCTATCAATTTATCTGACCAGCCTCTCAGCATACTCCTTTGACACTTTGTGCCCTTGTACATCTGCTCCCAAGTGATTGTTGGTGGCGAACAGCAAACAGTGGCTTTTTATATTCTTTTCAAAGTTATTTTCCCACAGTTGGGACTATGTGTACAGTCATTACCGAAAGACAACATGTTCATTTAATCCTCCATAGTACGAGTGTAAGTTTCTGTGTATTCAAAAACTGAGTAGATACAGCAAATGAAGGAAGTGGTCCAGTCATCTAATAGTGTTAAGCCCCGCTGTCATAAACAGCAATCACCAGCATGGAAGGGAGAGTATTTAGATGTCATTTTAGCACCTTCGAGAGATGAAGTAGAAATGGAAAGTCACTCTCATGTTGCTCTAAACTACCCTCTTATCTTATGACCAGCTGCTAATGGTTCACCCTCAGTGTCCAGTGCACACCTTTCTTGAGCTTTCAACCTGGCTGGAGTATGACCTCCATTTGGACATTAGACCCTGGATCCTGGGTGTGATCCCAGATATAACAGATTTTGGTCAAGTATCTCTATCAACTTGGACTACCTCAGCCTGCTGTAGCAATCATTCTATCTTTAGAAGCTCCATGTACGATTTTTGATTGGAGCAGTCAGTTCTAACAGTTAGAGATAGACAGGAAGTGTAGAGAAAGAGTGTAGGGTAATGACATGTAGCAATGATCTGGCTGGCTGGGAATCAAACTAGAGACTCACTGCTCAGAGCATTTGTACCCATGCGGTATACACTCTAACCTCTCAGGTATTGGGTCCAACCAGTTCTGACATCTCTTTTCTGATGATTCCCACCTAATCACTACAATGGAACCAGTCTGGCTTGCTTGTGGACACCACACAGCTCTGCCAAAGCATCGCAAAAGGTCAGCCTTACCGGTTGACAAACTATGCGATCCTATTGCGAAGCTGTTGCAGATAGGTTTCCATGGCACAACCTGAAGGAAAATATGTGGGACCGGTGGTTGACAGATGTGGTGGAGGACAAAGCACTGACAGTGACATTTGTCTAATTTGGTTGCTATGCTGCTCCCCCATCACATCTCAGGTGTGTCAGGAGGAAGACAGAAGTGTTTCACCCATTCGTGCGTACTTGACCTTCAAGACCTAAAAGTGTTTCCACTATAATTGAGGCTGCTGTGAAAAAGTAATATAGGCTGTGAAAAAAGCCAGAGTAAAACCTGAAAAGAAGAACTCCCCCAGCTCACTCTGCCTACACCATCCATAGCTTGTCTTAAGATGTAGTGATTGCTTCGATCCTTATTAAATCACCATCAGCTGGAGAAAATAAAAGACAGGTGGGAGATTTTACTGTTGAACCTGTGTACACTAGACCTCCTCTTTCTTGCAAAACCTTCATACCTTTATCATGGTAAATATTTAAGGCTTAAACAGGTACCTTATTCGACTGTTATTATTGCTGATTGAGTGGTTATCAACACATCTGATCCAAATATACAGGGTAGTAGGTGGGGACCTGATCAGGTGTTCAGCCTGGGAAAACTGCACCTACTTGTCAGCCAGAAGTTATATATTTTGACCTCTAGTGGCTGTAGTACTTATGATGGGAGCAAAGCAGGAAGTCAGGTGACATGGTGGTGGGGTGGTTCAAAAACAGGACTTTAACAGCTGTGTGAAAGGTAATGTAGACTTATTTAAATGCGGATACATACAAATTAACTTACATAATATAATATAATAGAAAAGAATAGAAACTTTATTTGTCCCCATTGGGAAACAGTATACATGAGTGTAGTGCTTCTGGAGTGCAATGGAGTGATGCTCTGTCACTCTTTTTCTCCAAGTGAGGAAATAAAGTGTTCACCATTCTCTTGAGTCGCTACTGATTGTCCTGTAAAAGTTACAACATTAAACTCTGTTTCAAATTAAAAGCCCTATAACATTTCAGTGGGCAGAAACCCTGCTTTTCTTAGCAAGGCTTTTATTGTGAAGCATTTGCAGAAAAGTGTTGTGACTAAAATCAGACAATTGCCACCATCGGAACAATGGTTGCACAACCACAGATCCAAGCCACAACTTAACCTTGTACACATGCCCATGTACATGTTTGTGGTGTGCTCCGGTACTTAAACAAATAGTACTGCACCCATGATAATTTACCGAACGTAATTTACAGAACAGGATGTATATAATGTAACTTATGTAAGAAACAAACTTATTTTAACCCAAAGCACGATCTTCTCTAAACTAACCAAGCAGTTTTGGCATGTAGACTGTGACTGTTTCACACAATTCAGCACATGGTCCAATATAACAGCATCCTGAACCTACCAGTAGGTTTGGGAGGCCACTTCTAGCTCATATATGCGATACGTGTGACAATAACCACTTAACCAATATGATAACAATCAAATGATGAGCTCACCCATTGCCTTACATTTTGGTGGTCATTGGAAAACATTCATTTTGTATGTAAACCGGTAATCCAGTTGGTGACGTTAGAAGAACTGATATTTCATAGTACCTGGAGTTGAGAGAATCCTTAATTCAAAACTATAAAAGCTTGACCCTGGTTCCTCTAATCCCTTGCAAATGGTGCAGGCACATCGATCACACCCTTGAGTGATGCATCTAGTTTCTGAAAAGTCCAGTCAGCGCAGATGGAGACACAACCGACCACTACTGGAAACACTTTGTCATGCCTTTCTCTCCTGGCGTGAAACTGTGACAGTAATGGAGTGCAGTGACTGCGGCCCTTCAAGTTCGAATCATCCCTGTGATTGCTGACCTGCAGCACCATTGTGCACAATGACTCGTCAAACAGTGCTCCCTTATCACCCCTGGGGCAGACGACAGAGTGTTACCAGTTGGTTCGATCTACCCAGGGGATCTTATCAACGCAGGGACTTGTCATCTGCTCGCCTGCCTTCCCACATCAGAGACCGACAGAGCCTTTTTCTTGACTGGGCAGAGGGGAAATGTGGAGACAGCTCTTAAAATTCTACCACCTGAACTCTCCCTCTGACTTGAACTGTCATCACCTCTCTCTTTGATTCTCACTAAGTATTTTCACAGTCCAGGAATTTAGGTCTAGCCCCCTGTGCATGCTTGTGTGGCACAGCATGCCCTCGTGCACCTGCTCCCAAGTTGCTGCAGGAGTTTTGAAGAAGAAGGAAACACATTTTGATGTTCTACTCACACAAATGTTTTCTGTTTGGCCAACAATTTACCGAACTAAATTTGTCTTGTTGCGCTATAGACGGATGCCTTTTTGGTTGCTGCCTTCTTGAAACCAACAACACAAGCGCAAGAGAAAGGCTTACAGTACACATACAGTGTATGTATGTACTTTAATGCAAGCTGTAGCATGTCTACTTAGTTTGTCACTGGATAGTTTATGGGGTTGTAGGTCACATGATAGCCCTGATCATAAATAGCATCCTATACTGTATATAGCAGAGTAATGACAGTAGTAGTAGTGACTGGCTCTACAATGCAATACAAATACAATGCTGGTTATTTATTACCATATCATCTGCATAGATAAAAACTGTAGAGGATCCCGATGTTTTTTGTCTGGAACGTGCAGTTTTAGCTTTTTGGCATATTATGTATTTAAAAGTTTGGAGACGGTTCCTGTTGTGTATGAATGGTGTGCAGCACAGTAATGTGTACAATAACTTTTGTGGGTATTTTTTTCCAAGTTATGTCGCTTGATTAACCTCAGCATCTGAGTTTCACACTTTTGAGGCCATTGATTCATGTGCATTTGTGAGTCAACTTGGACTAACACAGAGAAACCACAGCTGATTTTGTGTCAAACTCTGGAAATCAGCAACACAGACCCTGGAAATACATCAGAATGATGCAGTGAGCCGATTGAGGTGTTTTGATTGGTATTCGCTTTTCAAGAGGGGCAAAACGTCACTGTTCAAAAAGGTGCGTCGGGCCCGTCGACTGTCACTTCCCACCCCCTACTTGGCCAAAAATTTAAGACAAACTTAGATGTGCGATTACTGCTTTCAGTCCATGGTGAAATCACAAATGCTCATGACCCAGCAATCACAAAAACACAGATGCTGATGTTGATTTGACAAGAGTCTCTTATTTGTAGGGTTCATTCTTAAAAGCAGTTAGGTAAAGATTAAAAAGTCAGCCCGATACTCATGTGGTTAACATGAGTTAACTAGCTCCAGGTGATAAAATCCTCCACTGACTGTTTTCACTTGCCTTTGTAGCTTGAAATATCCACTGTGTTACCGCTGTGAACTGCATTATGAGCTGTGCAGAACTCAAAGCTTGACAGGTACATCAGCACTTCTTTCAGAAACAGTTCATTCTGAACGCTGTAAAAAAAAGGTCTGTATTTATCCTCTTGGTTTCTGTTGCTTGTTCTATATCACCTGATATTATTCAGTTCATTTGATATGTTCATATAATTTCATGGAACTGGAAGTTGGTTATGCAACTCTCATCTCACTTCAATACAATAACCACAGTAGCTCTGCACATTTAAAGACACATCCTTCGAAGTGCTTGCTGATACGGTGCCAGGAGGCAGATAGTCTGGGGAGCAGAGTTATACAACTACAAGGTCACATTTGGATTCACATATACCAAACCATGCCAAATCCATTCTTTCCTTTTTCTTCATGCTTCACCTGCTTCCCCTCCTAAACACTGTCACTATTCCCTTCCCTTCTTCCTGCCCTCTCTGAAGACGTCCACCTATCCACTTAGTCCCACCCTGACAGATGTTATCAATTTAGGCTGTGGCCAGAGAAACCATTAAGGGTCCCAGACAGAGGATAAAAAAAGAACAGCAGAGGAGAGGGGATTACCGAGACGCTGTGGAGCGGGAATGATACGGGTGATAAAACCGCTGATCATTCCACTTTACAGAGACTGGTCTTTATGTGGTGTCAGCTCTCTTTGCCCACTCCATGCAGCCCTTCCTTGCTCTATAAATCTTCACTCTACTTTATTTGCGTCATTTCCAAAACAGCAACAGATGAGAGTGGAGCAGCACAACTGAGCTGGAAGTAGGATCATTACTTAAGTGTAAATGTGAGAGATTTACTGCCTCTGATTTACTGCACATGTGCATCCATGCCTGTGAGCCTCTATTCAATATACTGTAAAATACAGATATATCTATTCCTCAGTGTTTGCATGTATGTAATCATCAGCTCTTCTACCTGCATGCCTGCTGCTGTGATGAGGGAAGCCGGGGCGGCAGAGTAGCAGTGTGTGATTACACACTCGAGGAAAGAGGAGAATGAGGCAAGATGAGTGTGCTGCTCTTTGCTATCTGGCTGCTACACACCTCTGAACATGAACACGCTCTGCCAGGTCAGAGGGTAAATATAGGCTGACTGTGAGAGAAGTGCACAGCCAGCACTTACTCTCCGAGGTGAGGGAAAGAGGTTGAGCAGGGAGAACACGTGTTTATTAGAAAATAGGAGAGTGAAAAATGTGCAAACACACACACACACACACACACACACACACACACACACACACACACACGCCCGCAGCTGGAGAAGCTTTGTCGTTAAAGTGAGTTACACCAAGAAGTTTGAGGGAAAGAGTATATCTTCTGCACATTAATGGCCAATGCAGTCTCGTAGAGTTAACTATGTCCTGTATATCTGCAGGGGAAATGTGAAGGACTGTATCTTTGGGTCCTAAATTGCGTCTCTACTGTCCATGCCTGTTTTTGAGTCTATCACAGTCTTTGTACTTTCTTGGGCGATGTTTACATCAACAGTAGACCTGCAGGTCAAAATGTAACCCTCACATTCATTGTGATGGCACAGAGGTCTTCATCAAAACAAATCAAGCTTTGCTGATTCATCTGGCAAGATGCTGCATTGGCCAATCATGTGTGCAAATGCACTTTCCCCAAAGATACTCTATAACATGAACACGTTATTTCTGCTATTTACCTCTGAATTGTCATGATGAAAATTAAAACCGTTGTCTCTGTAGCTGAGTATTATGAACTGCTGTGCAGCATTTTTTTTTTATACCTTTTAAAGTTTTTACAGTCACATATTTGTCATTTGCAAACACTGGAAGCAGGGCTGGCGTTGGATTGGATCAGCAGAAAGGACACTTTGCCTGTGATTGATTGTTACATTGTGGGTGGGTTAGGATAAAGGTTAAGAGATCTCTTTACTGACAGTGAAACAATCAATCACAGCAGTGTAACGTTTGGTCAACATGTTCTCAGTCTCGATGCGTCAAATACTAATGTTTTATGAAAGCTGTTCACATCTCATTTAGATGCACAAGGTGCCATGTGCCTTACTAATAGGTACCAAACACAACGTGGTTAGGTTTAGGAAAAGATCATGGTTTGGGTTAAATGTGACACGGTCAGTGTTTGGCGTTAGGCACAACAACCACTTACTTAGGGTTATGAAAAGATCATGGTTGGGTTACTTAAAAGAAACCCATGTTGACTTTACTTTTATCATGAACTTGAACACCACTCTCCCAGGTGAAAGTCCTGGGTTTGTTTGAACTCCTCTTTGTGCAGACTTTCTTCGCTTGTACTTTGTCACATGATCTTTTTTTAATCTGGTAGTGCATAAGACATGAGGTACCTTGTGTGTATCTCTTTGATGCCAAAAGCTGACAGAATGACAGTATGTGATGCCCTGGGAATGACAACAGTCTGGTTTAGCGTATGCTTCCCTCCCTCTGCTCCAAACATTGTACCAGCCTTGAAGTACATACTTCCACCAATGAAGGGCCTCTGATTGGAGTGCATGGTTTGGGTTTTTTGATTTTTGCGTTCACAGTGAAAAAAATAAGTAGGACAGACTGTCACTCAGTATTTGGACAGTTTTGGTGATGTAATCATGAGTTATGAAAGCTACAAAAAACAAATGTGGATTCTCTGCTCTCCTTGAGCAAGATCTGATGCACTTAACCTTACCTTGTTTTTACTGATCCTCCCTGCTCAGAGAGAAATTATTTATTTGGGTCATTATTAGTTCATAATGTAACTAAAATTGCTTATTATAATTATAGATGATCAGGTAGATACAACATACAAACCACGGCAGAGTTGGCTTAAAAGTGAACCGAGAATTTAAACTACATTTGAAATAAAATTCAAGTATTTTCTATTTTATTGTTTGTTGTCATCTTCAGACACTGAAACCCTTCTACCTCAAACTGATTAACATGTGTTGTCATGTGCAGCTGCTTATGGCATTTCAAAGTGGGTTTAATTACAAATTTAACAGATTGGCTGACGCCCTAAAATCTTGTGCCACCACACTAGAGTGGCTTCTTTGGATGAATTTATGAAATATGATAATTCTTAATCAAATTTATTTGCTGTGGTCAGAGCAGAATCTGTTTCCATTAGACAATGCTGACTGGCCAGTTAAGTGTTATGAACCATGAAATTAAATCATTAAATTGAATTAAATACTGCAGAATATCCCCATTCTGTTTCGAGCTGACAAATCTATTTTTGATTTACTTTGCCATCTCACTCTTATGTCATATCATGTCTGAACTCTAAATCACCATCTGACTGTTTCTCTGTAAAAGCCAATCAGTAAGAGGCCGAGACGACAAAGTGTCCTCTTTCTTTTCTTTTTTTATTCTGAAAACACATTCAGAGCTGATAGACATTAAATGAGCTCTTCTTTGCGACATGTCTGCGATCAACATGCTGGACACTTAAGCCGCGGTGCTTTCAAAAGCCAATCTCCTGTGGCTAATGGCTTATGTTAAGATTTCAGTATCGCCTCTACAACTATTTACTGAGGCTTAAGCTCCCGACAAGAAAAGCAGAAACCCTCCCTGAACTCCCCTTTCTTTTCTAGGCCCTTTTAATCCTCCGAAAGGCATCCACAGTGTTCAATGAAAGAAGTGCGAGGAGGAGGAGGAGGAGAAAGAGGAGGATGAGGAGTATTGGGAGGTAGGGGGTCACCAGCGCAGATGAAAGTGACACGAGATGACCTCCTCGTGCTCCCACATGGAGAGAGATATCTCTATCTGAGGCTAAGCATCACTGAGCAGTGTCATTTGGGCTATCACATCAACGGGATGCTGTAGTGTGTGAAAACGTGCCCTTTCTTCTACCCTTGTGCAATTAGTGGCAGCTATCAGTTTGGAGGACAGTTTAATTGTGCGCTCTCATTCAGGCTCGTTCACTCGTTTGTCAAAGGCAGACTAAGTGCTCTTCTTAATTACATTGTTCATTCAAGGCCAGAGAACATGGTCCACACTCAGCGACTTCCTCAGCAGTGTTATACTTGAACCTTCTCGCACACAGAAGCAGCAGATTACCTCACATTACTGTGACTTTTCTATTAAAACTTTACTTTCAGCTACACTTTATTTAGATTTTTTTTTAATCACCCACAGGATGAATGAATTCTGCACCATCATCATCATCAGCAGCTCTGCCCACTCACCTTGCCAGCAGGCACCGACTGTGAGCTGCACATCAATCTGCGACGGGTGGATGGGCCAGTCGTCTGTCACCAAGTAGGGGTCATAGGTCACTCCGTCCACGTAGAGCGTCACCACCGGGAACTCCACATTGATCACGTAGTAATGCCACTCCTTGTCACAGATCTAAAAGAGGGAAAGATGAAGAGATACAGTGTCATACATGGATATACCATCCTCAGCTTTTATTAAAAAGTTGTTCAGGGAAGTCATTCATATCCTCCATACTAATGAGGATATTATGCAACACTGCTGCTGTTGGAATCACTTTTTAAAGAAACTGTTAGTGAAAAATACTTTTTATTATCTTCCTTGCTGAGAGTTCTCTAAGATTTTGGAGCTCAACTTGAGGGATGACACTATTATACCAGAACATGTGACCTCATTTGGTGTTTTCATCATGATGATGATGATGAGGGTGTTGGGTGTTCATTCTGGTTGGAATCAGGGCCACAGTATGGTGAATATCATTTTCATATCAAACCTGTCATCACCTCTTATGCTCAGAAAATAAATATCTGCATTCTCATTTTGTATTGTTTATCACAATTCAAAATAAAATAAAATATAATACAATACAATATAATATAACATTACATAATACAACAAAACGGAGTAACCCCTGTGTTATATCACGAAAATGTTAAATAATTCAAAACTATATGATCTTACAATAACTGGATTAGTTCTAAGTCTGTACTTGATGCACAGCAGCATTGTTGCCTCACACCAACAAGATTCTGGGAGTTTGCATGTGATTTGATTTGTTTTCAACATGCCGGGGGGGGGGGGGGGGGGGGGGGGTTGCCTAATGGGAGCATTCATCAATACCATGCGATCAATCAATACAGCACAGTAAGACTACTGATATTTCAGTATTGAGTCATGGTTGGGGGGGTCAAAGATTGTAACTTGGTCAAACCTCAGTCAGATAAAAGATCAATGAGTCAGTCAGGCTACACTAACATGTTCAAATAAACAACCCCTCGGCTCCTGCACTCTCTCTGCTACTGGGGGATGGGGAGGAATGACGGGAGCAGGCTAACCAGAGGGAGGGTCAGCTTGCTCACGTGGGGGATGACATCCCCCCTTTCAGTGTGTGACATTTGTAGGCACATCGGCAGTTTTTTCCAGAGTACTGCTCAGATATAAATAGTGCAAGTAACCTGAATCCTGAACACAGAGGATGTGTTACAAATGGCGTACAAACTAACTCCCTCTATTTCAAGTGCATAGGTGTGTTCATACCGACAACTATGGAAACATGCAGTACCCAGATGAGGCACTCAAAACGGTCCTAAAATTTAGTGTGAAACAACGGACACTTTCCACACTCTATGGTCGCCATTATAGCTATAGAGTGGAAACGGGAGGGACCACCGACCTAAAGTATTTTCAAACTGCAGTGTGTGTTAAACAGAGGGCACGAGAACACATTCATTTTTGAGTAAAACAATTAAAGCAGATATGTTGGCAGTCTGAATTTTCAGCAGTTCAAAACAACAGGCCTGAGATGGCTTTCAATGCACACAATATCATTTGTAATGTAATTATAAAATGTAACTTATGCAGCTAGTTTGTCTCTCGATTAAATAACTAACAAAATATAAAGTTTGGTGACATCATGAAGTAGTGTGGTATGATGGGAGTTGTTGGATTATAAAATAGTGACTATAGTTCATGTTAGCTAGTTAGCTGATCTATTGTGTTTCCCTGGAAATTATAGTAAGAAGAGGAGATAAGGTGGATATGACATCATTGACAGGTGACCTGGACCATCACTGTTTCCCCGGTCTTCTCCTTTCCTTTTTTGTTTTTTGTGCTTACTGTCCGTTTTTTTTTTTCTTTTCATCCGTGGGCTAGATGTCCTCTGCTGCTCATATACCTCAGTTCTTCATCCAATGTGCTACTAATCCTTCATGGCCGCTAAGACCGTGTATCTAATTAGTTTCTTTGAGCCTGTTACTTATGTTTGTCTCTCATACTTGGGATCATTGCCTGCTCAGTTGCCGCCCTCACCCGCCTCCATCTCTGCCTGCTCTGCATGCTTCAACTCGTCTGCTTTTTCCCTCAGCTCCCCGGACACTCACTGCCTGCCCTCTCCCTCCAGTCAGCGCCAGCATTCTCCTTCTTTCCTCAGCAAGAATCAATAAAAATCCTCTTTAGGGTTTCCTGTCAGTGTCTGTATTTGGGTGCTGTCCTCAGTCCAAACTAAATGACTGTTATTCGTCTGGGTTTGAACATAGTTTGAAATATTTGGGTTAGCCCGGCAGAATATATAACCTAGGTCTAGTTATTTTTTAGGCATTAGTGGAAAAAGAGTTACACATTATACCTTCAAGTGAACAATGTGTAATTATCCTGTATAACGTTCCTTTGTGTGGTATGAAGGTATAGAGGTAATGAAACAACAGTTTTTAAAGTATATCAGTGGCTTGTACAGACTCAGAAAACTGAAAACCATGTCAGTCTTGGTCTTAGTCAGGTAATGCAAAGCTCCCTGGTTTTAATGTCATTCTGCTGCCATAAACTGCTTGGCACTTATCACTAGAAGCACATATGTCCCTGACAGAAGATTGATTGACACTTAGGCATCACTGATGGTGATGTAGCTAGCCTTCTCTTGATAATGAAGGCTTTTAAATGAGGCTGATGATGAGGATGTGTGGGAGATGTAGACATAGGATTATGTTCTGACACTCTCCAATGTTTTTTTTTATTTTTAAAACTCCATGTGACTTGGAAAACACATGGAGGTAAAAGTCTTCATCATTACTGACACACCGCATAAGTCAGTCAGTCTCTCCTGTCATGACCTGCACAGACCACAAACATGAATAAAAAACAGTTTGTCTGAAGTATTTAAACTTTTCCTCAAAAAGTGAATTTAGAAAATGTCCTTTGACAGCTACTGAGATCATTTTGTACCAGTGAAAAGAAACATGATGTGATGTTTCATTTGGGCTATCACAGCTTGCTTCCACTTTATTTGAAAAAACATGTATTTTTAACATTAATTACTGGCTTGGAAAGAGTTACCTCTGTGCTAAATGCTCACTCGAATGCATTAGCACATCACCTGTTGAACCTCTTCTGAAAAATGCTTGACTGCACCACTCTTCAGCACGCTTGACCATTTACCCTGCCTCGCTGTGCATTTCAATGGATTGCACCAGCCCACTTGTGCCCATCTGTCTGTCATCGCCTTTCCCTTTTCTCTGCTTATGCTCTCCCCTCGGCACTGACAACGCTCATCAGGCCGTGCTTCACCTCTTCCTCTCAGCTCCTCTGATAGAACCTAGGACAGCCTTTGAACACTTAGCCTTGAGTAACCTCCCTCTCTAATGAAGAGCGCTCTGCAGCCTGTGCTTATTAACACTGTGCGAGCACAGCAGATGGGAGTTCTAATCAATCCGCTTCATTTTGCCTGTTATTGAGGTGCTAGATACAACATCTGGCCTGTTGGTGAACGTTCTGCACAGCTGCTTAACACATATGTGGCGTGTCGATCTGCTGAGTCGGTGCTCAGAGTCGTTGGGGGGGATAATGTGGTTGGGGTTTTGATGGTCCTGCAGATGCGACTGAAATTGATGGGATTGACTTCGATTCACTAGTTAGGATTTGAGGACATGCATTAACATGTACAAACAGACAGCAGCCCGACACCTGCTTTGTGTTGACAGGTGTCCAGGATGCACACTGAGCACATTCTGATCATGGCTCGTACTCTTTATCTTTAACGTGTCTCATGCATTATCAATTGAATGTTATAGTGTCTTTAAAAAAAAAAGTTAAATCTCATTACTCGGCTGCCTTGTGTAAAGCAAGTTATGTACACTGGTGTATGCACATTTACACATGCAGACTATCCTCTGCTATTGTTTTCCCATTTTAGGATGTTCAGTATTTCAAAGGGAGCTCAGGCCCATCTGAGATCTGAGCACCTAGTGGGTGACCTCCTCTTGCAGGCTTCAAAGGAGAAAGGATACGGTGTTCGTGCCCGAAAGGGGGCTGCCTGAGATGGGTTGTGATGTCAATTGGAGGTCCCTCTCAAGGACAGAATAATGTGGCCACACATGTCAATAGAAAGCAGAAGGGGTGAGCAGAGAAAAAAGAACAATGTGTATACAGTATTCTTTGTAGCTGCAGATGGCTAATATTTTGTTCAAAAATTGGAATGTCAGTAAATGTTTGATGAGTGTAAAATTAAATGCTTTTAAAAGCTCTCAAGGCAAGAAAATGGAATTAGACAAAACGTCCTAATGACACTCTCATCTGAGGTAACACCTTCACTTTTGATATGTTATTTTTTATATACTGGACACCTCAGAAATGACGATATACGTGATGATATATAGTCATAGATTGATTTTTTGGTACCACAAACAGCGAATTGAAAAGATCCTTCATTCCTCCTAAAATGTAATGAAATTAAAAGAACATTTCCAATGTATATCTGCAGCTTTTGGTACTTAATAAAATAATGCAAAAACAAAAAGACAAATTATTGCTTTTTCAACATAGAATATTTTAAAATGGCCTCAACAGATTTGCTGATATCTCGAGAAAAGATTCTAAATAACTGGATTCCAGTGATATTTCAAACAAACTGTGTTGTTTCTTGTCTTCAATCTTGTAATCAGTTATTCGGCCTGTTTAAATGGAGAAAAGTGGCCACTGCTGTTTGGTATCAATGTGTGCACAACACTGAACATGGACCAGAGGAAGCAAAGCACAGAGCTGAAGGTCAGAAATATAATTATAGACAAGCATGTTAAAGGTAAAGGCCAGAAGACAATCTCCAAGCAGCTTCATGTTTCTGTGACTAGTTTCCTTCGGGCTGCTTTGTGCATTTGTTCACAAGGTGCCTGGAATCTGTGCAGCTCACAATTAAATCAAGGCACTCTGGAGTAAAATGTGCTGCACAGTGTTAGAAAACTCTGTCTCAGTCACAGGTCCTGGATCCTCCAACAGAATAATGATCCAAACAACACAGTTAAAATCAACCCAGAATGGACAAGAACAAAACACTGGATCGTTCTGAAGGGACCTTCTATGAGTCCCGATTTGAATCCTAACCAACATCTATGGAAAGAGCTGAAACATGCAGACTGAAGAAGGAACCCTTTAAACCTGAGACAGCTCAAGCAGTTTGGTCTGGAAGAGTGCACCAAACAGAAGTGTCACTACAGAGCTCTACAAAAGTAATTTATTAATGGTTCTCTGAAGGTTGTGCAACAAAATATAAGGTTTTGTCATTACCATTTTATTTGTTTTATGAAAAATCTAAATCTGATGGTTTTTTTTTAATTGAATATGAAATAAACAATGATGGAGACCAATGACTTTAGTTAGTTTCAAATTATTACAGAAGAACTTGTAGATTTCTGATTTTTATGTGCGAGGGTACCAACATTTTCATCCACGACTGTGCTCACATCAAACATGAGAATGTAGGAATTGATGTGACTTTGACAGTGGTGCTTGTTGTTGGCGGATGAGCTCCAACACCAGAGGAACCACAGGGTTCCACTCCTTTGGGCTATGAAGAGAAATTTGAGGCTGCAGTGGGTAAATGCTCACCAAAACTGGACTTTTTCCAAGACTGGAAACATTTAGCCTGATCTGCTGAGGCTGCAGATAGTAGGGTCACAGTTTGGCATCAACAGCGTGAATCCACGGATTCAACCTGCTTTGTATCAACACTCCAGGCTGCTACTGGTGGTGTAATGGTGTGGAATGTCTTCTTGGCTCACTTTGGCCCTTCAATACCAGGCAGTCATTGTTTGAATGCCACAGCATATCTGAGTGTTGTTGCTGTGGAGGATAGAATATTTCCTTCTGATCAAGGTCAGAAGTTGTTCAATATTTTGCCATTGCAACATCTCCTGCACAGTGTTTTGTGTGTCTGAAAAGTCTGCAGACTTCTTAAATCATATTTCATCGTCTCACCAGTGTGTGAGGAAATGTGCCCACGCCAACACAGCCCCTTGTGTTATTCTCTTTTTCAGCGCAGTGCTGTTTTCTGTCTGTATGTTTGACTACTGTACCGCTGCTCTGAAAACACATTTGTTTTCTGCTGTGCCTCATGTCTCATTCACCATATTTCCCCCTCACTTAAGAATTCAACCTAATTTTACATTATTTGAAAACTTGAAACACTTTATAATACAGGCTGTGTAAATTCATCACAGGAGCTCATAAAAAGCTCACCAGATCCAGCTGATGAAGTAAACCTACATTTTATTTGTTTATTGGCCCATCTGTTAGGGGAGCCAGACTCACTGTAGGTTTAACTAATCCCTGGGTATACATTATGTTTTAATATGACCAGACTGTCTTTGTTGTTATTGGTTTGAATAGACCAAAAATAACTACATGACGTGATTATGTGTCTGTCAACCGTAAAAAAAGGATTGGAGCTTGAGAGAACAGGTGCACTGCTATTCATGAGAAGACGCCAGCTGGATATGCATGAAGAAAATTTGTTCTGCGTGTGTGTGTGTGTGCAGGGGTTGAAATCAGTATCCATTACAAAACCTTAGAAATGGAAATAACTCAGAGGACCATCCATTAAGGTAAAAGCGCAAAGCCTAACACTAGTCAATAAAGCCACAGGCCTGTGTGTGTGTGTATGTGTGTGTGTATGCATACAGTCTGTGTCTGAGTGAGAAGGAGCGAGTGATTCCACAAGGGTACAGCACTTGTAATAACACCCACCCGCTAAAAGTCACATGCACGAATGCAAAGACATCAATCTGGCACCATTAAGTGTCAACTTCAAAAAGTTCAAAGCCAAAGTTAAAGTTTGGGAGAGCACTGCTGGCTCGCCTTGCTTATGAAAGCAAAGCAAAAAGTTTTGTATTCCCCAATCCCTCCACTTTCCTGTGTCTCTGCCTGATGCAAATTGACAGACGGAAGGAATAAATGAAATAAATAACCACACAAACAAAGGAGAGGGAGGATGTGAAACAACCAGAGGACAAAGAAAAGAAAGTGAAAGAGAGTGAGAGAGGTAGAGAACGGAAACATCACACATCAAAGATCCATAGTCATCTCTCGGGGCACTCGACGGCGAGAAGAAAACAAAATTGCTATCTGCCCTCCTCTATCCCAGCCTCTCTTTTGCTCGGCAGTTTATTTGTTGTCTTTTCTTCTTTGGCTGTCTCTCCATTAGAACTTGACTGTGGGAGTTGTTGCCTCAAGTTCTTTGGAGTTGAAAGTCTGAAAGGAATCTGCCACCCAACCCAACCTTTTAACTTCAAACACGAGATGGAGAAACCAGATAGAAAAAGGTAGAGAATGAACAGAGATGAAGTGATGTGTGATTGGAAGGTGGCATGCCATAGAGATGATGGTAAGGGAAGGAGGAGGGCTCGAGAAGAAAGAAAGGGAGGAAAAAAGAGGAAGGTGAATGAAATAAGAATGGCTTTCATGAGAAACGTAGGAAGAGGGTAGAAGAACTGGGAGGAAAAATAACTTTCATTGAAAAACATGCCGACAATTCAGGAAAATCTTCAAAACAACAATTATAAAGGAATGAGCAAATATAGAAAAACAGTTCAACACTTTCTTTACTTGCTTTTACTTTCTTGTTTAGAGTCAGAAAAGAAGCTGAATACCTCTTGACTGTGAACACAACTTCAATTTTCCGCTGTGATTATAGTCTGGATGCGCTGCTCATATTAGCAGTGGTCTCCAATATACTATAGTTGAGTATGTGTATGTTGAGAATCAATTTGCGACTCAACGTAGCTCTCAGAGGAAAAAAAAAGGTCAGAGACTGCTGGTCTGGAGGTATCATTAGGTCAAAACTGCAGTTGTTCAGTGCTTTGGTTTTTGACCAAAGCAAAAATAATGTTATTCTTATCAGTATCAGCAGTACTCCTGCAAGAAACTTCACTTATCTAACAACAATTATCAATAATCTCAGATTTTTTTTACAGGGTTATTGAAGTGGAAATGATGTGTAAGAGTGATCTGATAAAAAGATGCCTTAAAGTCAAATCACTTGATGTCAAATGACTGAGGAAACAGACGGAAAAAGATGGTTGAAAGAGGAAGTAAAAGAGATGGAGGGATGGAGGGGGGAGGGGGGCTTGTAGGGCATGCTGGTGGAAGGATCCACAACAGAGATTGATGAGCTTTGGAAATAAGGTGACTTTACCGAGGGTTGGGGAGAAGAAGGAACCAGGGAAGGATGAGAACATTATGGTGCAGGAAAGGGTAATGCAAAAGTATAAAATAAAGGGATTTGATCGGTACTAAATGAACCTGGAAATAATCACATCATGACAGAGGAGATACAGGAGGACATCAGTGTAACATAGCTTTCTACCTTTTAAATCCATAAAAAAAATTTTTATGTTCTGTCTATCAGGAATATTCAGTGCTTTGATGCTAATTGATATCTGAAAGCAGAAGACTGATGCCGACTTAAGCATAATAAAAGAAAAAGCAAACAGAAATCCAATTGTTCATCGTTTTATCTTAACAAGAAAGTAGACTACATAAAAAAAGAGTAAAACAGTTAGAAAAATAATTTAATGGAGTCAATGACACAGAAATATGGGTCAAATACAAGTTTGCTAACGGGGTCTAGCACTCGACATCATAAGCTACTGGTCATACCTGACCAAATAAGGCTTTAGGAGCAAAGTAACTCAGGAGTAAACACCAAACAAATGTGTCTGGTCACATCAATTGCTTGGATTTGATTTTTTCACACCTTTTCCAGCAATAAAAATGTGTTTTTATTGGACCCCAACATGCATTTCCTGCCCTTACATGTAATTATACCAGAATTTGCAGACAGTCCAAATGCTAACAGCTGGTTCCACAAATTGTGTAAAACTCAGACATTTAAAAAAAAAAAAAGCGTTGTCACAGTGGTATATTGGTTTGAACTGTTGCCTCACAGCAAGAAGGTTTTGGGTTTGACTTTTGTCCTTTGTGTGTCGAGGTTACATGTTCTCCCTGTTCCTGTGTGAGTTTTCTCTGGGTGCCCCTGTTAGGTTAATTGGTGATTCTAAATTGCTCGTGTGTGTAAATGAGAGTGTGAGTGGTCGTCTTTCAATGTCAGCCCTGTGATGGCAACCCGTCCTGGGTGTAACCTGCCTTTGCCCAAACTCAGTTGGAATAGGCTCTAGACCCCCGTGGCCTGGTGCAGGATACAGCGGGTATATATAATGGATGGAGGGATGTCTAACACCTCAATGAATGTTGGTATCATTAAGGCAAAGGCTCTCATGCAGGCTGGTTTGTCTGGCCTTAGAAATACTTTGCCTCCACATTCATTAGCAAAAGTGCTGTTTGCAAACACATAATTGCCATAAATCATCGTCAGCTCGGTGTCAACATGGAAACCATTATCATGTCAATTGTAAGCATCCAAAATTAGTTGTCTGAGAGCCTATAATTACAAAAATAGAAGAAACAATTAAAAGAGAGTGATAGCGAAGGAGCGGTTTCTGGTATGTGTGTGTAATGTGCGTGTATAACGGATGTACTGTATGCATGTCTGTGTGTATGGGACAAGTACTTGAAGGTGACTATGAATTACAGGCAGGCAAAAGTGACTAATTAGAGTAGCAATTATAAAGCTGCTCCCGGCAGAGACTATGAGTCAACAGCCAAATGACCTCTCCACAAGCTCATAATAGGCCACACACACAAATAGACACACACACAAGTACCTGCAAGCATACACACAAATGCACAGACACAAACACGTTCTAATATCCATCAGGTTTTTAGGCTACATGGCCATTTTAGAGAGACTAATCACATTGACTTCCTTACCCTGCTGGATTTATATAGAGCAACAGAGTGGTTAAAAATATTGTTTAACACTGCAAATTTGGGGTCCTTTTGGTGGTTCAGTGGTGTAACATACATACAGTGCCATGCACACAGTATACAATGTCCTGATGCTACAGATCATCGGCCTGTCTATTTTTGTCCTCGAATACGAGGTGCGATCAAAATGTCCTAGGACTGTTTCTGTTGCGCCCAGGCAGGGGGAAGCTACAACCTTTGTGAATAAGTATTCCAAGTTACGTCGCTTCATCAATATCCGCACGAGTTACATTTTTTGTGATCACTGGACACATCAAATTTGTGTTAAACTTTAGAAATTGTCAACCGAGACCCTTGAAATGCTTCAAGAAAGCCTACAGCAATGAAGCCATGTGCTGGGTGAGGTGTTTAGAGTTGCATTCATGTTTCAAAAAGGGAGGAGCATCAGTGTCCAAGATGGCGCATCAGGTCAGGAGCGCAACCAAGAGCATGCTGGTGGTTTTCTTTGATATTGGTGGGGTTGTGCACCATGCATTTATCCCCCAGGGTCAGACTGCCAACGCAGAGTTCTGCTGTGATGTTCTGAGGCCTCTGAGGGAAAACACTCGGTACAAATGACTTGAATTGTGGGGCGAAGGCAATTTGGGTTCTCCAACATGACAATGTGCACGTTTTTTTGCCCACAACTACACATTCTTTGCTCCCCACCAGCCCTACTTGCTGATTTTGACTTCCTGCAACTTCTTTCTGTTCTCCAAACTGAAGTTCAAGGTGAAGCGTCACTTTTGACACTGTGGATGAAATCCAGTGTGAATCACTTGTGCTTGATGCTCTTACAGAACAGTAGTTCCAGGAAGCGTTCCAAGTGTGGCAGGAGAGTTGGGAGTGGTGTAACGCTGCACAAGGGGGACTGCTTTGAAGGGGATAGCGGCCAGATTTCAATCAGGTACGGTTTTGGGGCTTTAAAGCTGCAGTTTGTGAATTTTTTTAACGCACCTCTTTGTAGTTTGGTTTCCTCGATGGGAAAAGACCAAAACAATCCATCCTTTCCCCTTAGTTCTGGTTCCTTTGGGGTTTACGCTGATCAAGTCCAAATGACCAGGAGTTATGAATGTGAATCAACATGAATAAACAAGAAACTCTTTCATGGAACAGTTTTGATAACCTACTTAACTGTTATCATTAGTGTCAAGGTTTATTGGAATGCCTGACAGCAAATCATACAACTTTTCTCTTTTGGTGATTATAAAGACACAGACAGACACTAGGCCATTGACTGTTATGTGAACTACATGTGTCTCACCTCTGTGAATTAGGGCCATTCCAGCATGGTTGGTAAGTTTGCTACTGTTAGATCAATTTTTTTTATTAGTTAACAAATCTGATTGTTTTCCTTCCTCTTGGTAAATGTATAGCTACAATTGCACTTTCTACTCTTTTCTATGTGGGATGGTGCCTGGAAATTGCTTTTAATTTGAGTTGATGTTTTAAAAAAGCTTTTTAAGTGATGGAAGAACAAAAGCCCTTGTATTTTTGTACCCTGGGAAATTAAACCACTTTGGTACACAGTCATAATGCAGCCATCACGCAGTGGAAAGTGCATTTTGTTATCAGCCTCAACTAAAGATTTAATATACTATTTTCTTGCCAGTTGCCATATCTTGAGGTTCACTTAATATTGCGGCAGCCAGGTTTGTCCTCTGATTACCCTACATGACTCAGAGGGCACGATTTTCACAGTGTGTTTGTCATAGAAAACCAGTATTCATGACATTAAAGTCGCTTAAGAGGAAAGGCTTGGCCTACTATTTTTATATTCTATGAAATAGCCCCACTGGAAGTTTTAAAAGTTAAATCAAATTTAAAAATTGCCTATAGATGCTCTTTTTAGTGCCCATATTGCAATTATATTTTATATTTCACTAGCTTTTTGTGGTCATGAATGACAATTACTTAAAGCCCTCGAGTGCAGTCCAATTTTCTGTAAGTCACTAGAATCATTTTCAGCATCAGTCTGCCCTATATGATCTAAGGTTGTAAATTGTTAAATTAAAATTGGGAGAAACGTGAGGCTAGGGTACTGTATTGGATGACAGGTGCATGCCATTGTTCTGAAAACAGCTTGATGGCACTTACCTAAAGCCCACTGATTTGATCCACAACACAATTGTTATCCACATTTCATGCAGGCAACTAAAGTCAGTGTAAAGCAGTAATAAATATATGAGTTTGGCACAACACAGAAAAATGTCACAAAATCAGCCAAATTTCAATGATTAAAAAAATTCGGCAAGTATGTAAAATTAGGTTTGAAAATAGTTATAAAATTCTGTCTGTTCTCAGCCTCTGAAATGTTGGGGGCATCTGCTGAAAGTGCTGAAACCACGCTTAACTGTGTGACAGGTGAAGCCTCTCTCACTTGTTTTAATAGCACACTAAACTGAACAAAAATGGATGCTCCATCCAGCAGGTTTATGGGACTTGTACAGCCATTCATGTTTGATTCACCAGATTACTATGGGACAGCGAGTCACTCACTTTTTGAACTGACAAAGTACTAAGAGATACCAGCACAGCAGTATAATAACTTTTGGCCGATTCATCATGGAAATGACCATGGTTACCAAAATAATTGGCATAAATATGTACATGCTTATCAGTTATAAGATCACTCCATGGACAGATTATTTTTAGTTTTCGTTTGCTTTCACACCACAAAACGACAACAAACAGCTACTTCCTGTTTCTCTCATGTAGGACTGAAGGCAGACTGGATGCTACAGTGAATCACCTCTTGAGGTACAGGGTGGTATTAGTGGATGGGACAGACTGGGTTAGAATGCTAACTTCAGTAGATATCTCTGCAACACAATACACAGACGTCTTTGACATGACGCAAAAACTGTAATTTCTTTACAATGTTATTCATTTTTGGGACTTGCAAAAACAAATTTGCAATCTAAAAATCGCACATATTGTACTTTTGCATCATGAATGTGTAGGTGTTTAGTGCAGTCTGCACCCTGTACACTTATAAACTATACTGTACACAGTTTGAGCAGATTTCTAATCCCCTCCAAATACTTGTTAACAGGAGTGGTGTTGATTTGTAGGACAGTTGTTAATTATGTATCAGAAGTGCTCCTTATTAGTTTGTATGTTTACTTAATAATGTCTTATGGAGAAACAAGTCTATTTCAAAACAGGAAACAAAAGAGGAAAAAAAAGACAAAAAAGACAAAACTAATCAGATGGAAATGAAAAAACAAGGTCAACAGCAAATGTTTATAATGCAGCAGGAAGACATTTTCATACTGCTGTGTTATCTAAAGGAAAACAAAAGCTACTGAGTAACTGCAGAATGGTTTAATACCTGCACTATGTCAAAGGGGCAGCCACATTATCTCATCATGCAGGTGTGTAGTTAAACTTCTTTCCCACTGTTGTGCACATTTGCTTTTTACCAAAACATTGCCTATCTGACTCTGCCTCTGAGAAAATAAAGAATAAAATCCCTGCTTTAATCTAAAATGGGCTTTTCTTGCTCATTATAAGAAATGCTAAATGGGGAGCATGTTAGACCAAAAATATAAAATATATGAAAACACCTTTATGTTACTTTATAAGTACTGTGGTTTATGTCTAACAAACTAAACCAACCAACATTAGTCAGTCAGCACACATAGAGTCCTTTAACTTTGTTGCTGTCTAAAAAAACCCCTCAAAAATATTTGTTTGTGCTAGTTTTGGAAACACTTTGGCCCACATGATTCTTTGGATCCAAGGGCTCTAAAGCATTCTGCATTGGGTCCGTTAGCAAACAGAGAATATTCAGTTTCAGAAAAGGGGATTACCACATTTCACCCCAGTTGATCCCTGCTAGGAAACTCAGGCATCTTTGCAGCTGCACCACAAAATCTATGTGCTGTAGCTCCAGCTGTAAACTACCACTGTCCGTATTAGAATCCCACATTTGAGCAATGACACCAATATTTTGTGAAACAGGTTGTAAACAGGCAATATCTTGACATCAGAGGTTGATGATGTGAACCAGACAACATGTGACAAATCTTAAATTAAACGTGTCTGACCTTAAGCCCTCTATTTCATTATGTTCTCCTTTTATTCTGACTGATATGCAAACATGCTGCAACGCTAAACCATGCTGCTACATTCAAATCAGACAGAAACCCTCTCATCAAAGTTTGGAATGGGACCCAGATAGAAATGCAGTAAAGTTAAAATTTGGCACCCGGGGCTTGACAGTGTGTACAGTATGTGCTGCGTTTAATTGGAATTTGTAAGGAGGCATAGCTGGGGCCTTGAGGGTTGGGAGCCTGACTGGTTTACTCAAATTAATCGCAACTTTGGGTTGCACTGAGAACGAAACAATAAAATTCATGGCTATGTTCAGGCCAATGTTGGCCATGAAGGGACGGTCGCATTAGCCAGTAATATAAAGTGCTTTCAGAGCAAACAGCTCTGTGGTCTCCCTGAACGAAACTACACACTGAAGAGCTCCCCAAGATCTACATATGTTCAAGGGCTTTTTTTCTATTTGCATTCAAACCACCAACAGGATCACTAAAATGTTGGAAGCCAGCTGACGGTTGGCAATGTCTCCTCTGCATGACACACAACAATAATGATAGTCGATTTGTCCATGTTTTGTTTCTATAGTCATTGTCCTAGCTGCGGCAGATGGGGGTTGGCACGTCCCTAGTTTGGGGAAGCAACTTAGCGATGTACCACTGTGGTCAGGCTCACCAACATATTTTACTCACCTAAGAAAAGACAGCCAAACAAAAAAAAATCACTATCAGTTTAAAAATACACTATATTTAGAACATTTGTATTTATTTTTCTTGCCATCAGACAGCCCTTTCCCACGGGGGAACTGTGCCATTGTATCACTCTCTTCCAAGCCACCAGACTCCCTTGACAAAAACAGTAATTTTGCCTCGCAGTACACAGAAGTTGGTGCTGTGCCACTCATTGGTGTTGATTTGGGTCATGTGTTAAAACAGGACCAAGGTCACACAATAACACAAACTAAGTCACTGATCAATACAGCGATTGATCAGCAACTCCCCTGTTCTGCGAGGTAAAATTACTGTTTTGGTCAAGAGAGTGTTTCAACAGATCCCCTGTGGGAAAAGACTGTCTGATGGTGTGGGGAAATGGTGAACCGCTCATTGTATAATTGGCCACTATAGTTCCTCTTGTGCTGTGAAAGTAGCTACCCCAAAGGAGGAGCTAAGAAGAACTACAATTTTTCTCAATTGAATAAAGGGGGTACTTCCTCCAACAGCTTGAACTGTTTAGAACTATGAGAAAGTTCCTTTATAGTCTAAAAGCGCTTATAATGTTAGCATACAACCCTATTATCTTAGCTATCTTGTATGAATCCATGTGAGCTAACTGGCTTCATATTCATGTTCTTAATATCTTATGGTAATATTTGTGTGACATTCAAACAAGTCCTATTTTAGGGTTTTTTAAATGTCCCACTTTGGCTACCTCCTTGTTGTGTGGTGAATCTGATGGAAAAACAGCGATGTCGGCTGGCAACAGAAAGTACAGGGATCTAAAGAGATATAAAGCATACAGTAAGCCATAGGAGGCAAAGTGCTGATTTCCTGTAAGGCCTAACTTTTTTTTTTTTATTAATACATATACAGCATAATGCTGGATTTGCTATAGCATAAATCTGGCCCACAGTGAGTCATTGTTTCCTGGAGCTAATTGTCAGCTGCTGTCCATGCTACTTTACAAAACAGCAGTAGATATTGCAGTAGAGAAGACTGTGACTTACTATGAGGGAATGTGGATATCAGGGTGAGGAAAAAGAGTCGGGTAACAGAGAGAGAGAGAGAGAGAAGAGATTGGGAAACAACAGCAACTTCGGCGAGGGAGGAAAAAAATAAATAAAACACGGTCCCATAGGTTTAAACCATCAGTACAAACCAAGCAGTGGTGAAAGTTGCCACAGACCTTTAGCAGAGTGGTGGAAGGAGACAGACTGGAGGGAAAACATTGTGTCATCTCGCCTACTGCCACACTACATCCATCACACGCCTCCTCTTGATTATCTAAACCCTGACAACCGGTACACTGCCGATACTCCTACGCCAAATTTACCAGCCTTCGACCAGGCTCACTTACTCCTCTGCCTCTCCGTCCTTATCTCTTCTTCAATTCATCTCTTTTTTTTGCATCCCTTTCTCTAACCACACTTAAGGTCAGGGTGGGATGTGCGCAATAAATCTTCACTGCAAATTCTGACAGCCACCCTCAATCCAGGAAGTACTTTAGCCACTCGGAGGCAAGAGTAGCACTGCACATAAACTTTCCCTCTTACAAACTTTTTGGGTAGGCAGAAAGTCTGGGAGGAGAGTGTTATTTGGTGAGAAAATGAGACAAATTGGTGGGAAAAAACAAAGAAAGTGAGAGGGAGGAAAGGGCGAAGGGTAAAGGGAGAGATTTGCTGGGAGAGAGGAGTAGATTCAGCGAACCCATGTTGTCCAGATTAATATGATGAATAGCAGAGAAGAGCTGCTTTTACTGCGCTATTATTTTCTTTTATTTGGCTTTTGTGCTCCCATTTACCACAAAAGGATATCAAAGGTCTCCAATATCTCAGACACCCGCACACAAACACCTCTTCACACACTGAGGGCAAGAAGATGTATGAGCAAGTGCACAGCTGCTACAGTACATATGGTACTACAGTACACATGAAGTACACAAAGGCCCACACACTACGCAGTACTAATACTGAGTGACATATACGGTTAAACATATACTTTTCACATTTATCTTCCTACTTTTACTTGTACTCACACACTCTCACATTCACAGTTTACACTATTTTAAGCTATAGTCAAACTAATTACACACAAATGAAGACTCAAGGCTTTGAATGCTCAAATGCCACATTGATTAATGATCAGTAAGAAGGAGTCATGTAGGATTTGCAATTAAATGGGCCTGAAGTCTTGAAACATAACTGCTCATAAAAGACATTTCTCAAATGACTTGAGACTTTACTGAAACTTGACACTTAAACTAATCACTAGTGAGGTTAGACTATTATTTTACTTTATCTCAAATGACTTGAAACTGGACATCAACTTCTAATAACTTGAGATTTGACATGAGCTTGTTGCTAATAACGTCCAACTTTACTTGAGCTTTGAGACATAAAATCACAGGACATTTGTTGTCTTAAATATGCAAAGCTTAGTGCAGATTTAACAACATTACACACCAAACAAATTCTCAAATAACAAAATTATTTACCATAGAAAAAACACGCACTTTTAAGACTCACCATGAGTGAATGTTGCGACCTGCGTTCGCTCCGGTCACCAAACTGGGTATGAGCTCAGTCAAATTTGAAAGGCATTCATAATTTATAGTTTACATCACAATTTCTTGAGGGGCTTGAAATGTGATGTCACAAAGGATTAGAGACATCGCTTGAAGTAGTAATTAATGACATGAGATCTGACTTGTTCTTATCAAAAAGACTTGAAGCTTCTTTTGGACTTGTCACTATGACTTGAGACATAACTAAACATTATCTTCAACGACTTGAGACCTGTTGTAGTCACAAAGGATTAGAGACACGACATGGACTTGTCACTAATAACTTGAGACCTGACATAATGTTGTCACTGAGGACTTCAGACTTTACTTGAACTGGTCTCTAATGACTTGAGACTTAACAGTGACTGAGGCCGGAGACATACTGGCTTTAAACAACGTTTTTGTTTGTACATGATGGCTGCCTCGTGTATCCTGCGTCCATTTGGTTGGTTGAGTACATCCTCAGAAATGAACACAACGGGTTCACATACACATGACCTGGTGGGGTTGTGTCAGGGCAGTATGGAGGTGTGACAGGAACCTGTAGAACTAAGTGGAAACAAGTCTGAGACCGTTACGTCCATGCATGGTGGAAAATGATGGAGTGGAAGGGGAGACTATGCTGGTTTTGTCCTCCTGTGACCTCAATCAGCGGAGGATCTACTAACTATATTCTTGTTTCTTTGGTGTGCCCTCCAGTAACACGCAGAGTACATAAGCAAGTATGTAAGCAATAACTTTTACGGTTTTCAACACTAACACGTGGTTCAAAAGCAAATATATCCAGCCTCAAACAGCTCTGATTGATACTCACTAAATAAATATAAAAATACCAAACCCACATATCTGTACCACCCTGCATGGTACTGATACTTTCTCTCTCACACACACACACACACACACACACACACACACACACACACACACACACACACACACACACACACACACACACACACACACTCACTCACTCACTCACTCACTCCATCCCAGAGGTAATAAAAGCCATTGCTCTTCCACTCTGTCATTTAGTGGCCTCTCCAGCACTGTTTCCAACTATCTAAGACCTACAGTCCGTCCCACTCTCATAAAAGAGGAGGGGATATTATCCCTGGATGCTGGGATGTGAAAGAAATAAAAATAATGGAAAACTACATGGAACTGGCTTTCAGAAAGTGTGTTTGTAATAAAGGCTGATTTCATTTGAGAAGCAGAGCGTGATGGCGGAGGTTGAGAGATGCCTCGGCAGAATATGATGATGCTGTCAGTGATGAATGAGTGATATCATACTGAGAGGATTGCAGAGACAAAACCTGCCTTCTCCAATTTTATTTATTAAGTTATTATTTTGCATATTATTTTGTCTCCTTGTATAGTGTGTGACTGCGTGGATCTCACATCTGTCTATCATCCTGTGTGTGTTTGTTGCTCACCAAATTGGACAGTTTGAGTGATATCTATTGCTTAGTCTATTTCTCCCAGCCATTTCCCTCAGTATGTTAAACATTGTATATTGGCGTGTGTGTGTCCCAGTAGGAAGCCATTTCTGACATTTAGTTTTTCTTCTGCCTCCATCTTTCTTCTCTTCCCCTATTTTTCTGTCGATCTTTGTCCCCCGAGGTGTTTTTCTCGTCCATCTACCTTTTCCATCTCTTTTATCATTCCTTTTTCTTTCTCCGTCCTCTGTCTCTACCCCTTCATCTTTCCATGGTTATTGATTCCTCCTGTCAATAACATCCTCTAACTGAATACAAACAAGGCCATCTGCATGACTGCCAATCAACATCAAAATTCCAGGGGCTGCTATTCAAAATAATCCACTGTTTTAATGTGGATACGTGCTGTGTGAGGGAATGGAGATTGTGGCAACAGATGAATTTCAGAGGGATTTTCACACAGAAGAACTGCACACACACACACACACACACACACACACACACACACACACACACACACACACACACACACACACGCCGGTAAAACACCTGTAGGGGCTTGAGAAAAGAAGGGGAGCGTTATATTTTGTGTGCAGCAACGAGGGCAGAAGGTGGACGGACAACACAAGAATCAGGATTGAATCTGTTTGAGGCAAAAGTCTGCATGGACGTTAAACAGTCAGGAAGATGTTTGACAAACCTGTGTCAGTGTGTGTGTGTGTGTGTGTGTGTGTGTGTGTGTGTGTGTGTGTGTGTGCCCATCAAGCTCTTTGGAGCCCGTTGGTGCAGTGGAGCTCTAAATTTAGCGGGCTCTTTAGTCAGAGTCATCTATCATTCAACATGACCCCTCCCATGAGGAGAGAAATGCGGTGTGTGAATGTGTGTGTCTTACAGAAAGAAGGGAAAATAGCAACACAGATGAGGGAAGAGACAGAGAGACCTGCTAAATGTTTGCACGAGGGTTTTTCTGCCCTCTTTTCAATCACTGCCTATATTAAACACATTGGTTAGCTTTTAAGCTAACGGAAATATACAAACACCCCCTCTTTGTTTTTTGATTGTTGCTTCATGTTTAAGGATAAAGATTATTAAAAAACAGACAACACAAACATGAATTACTGTGGATCTACTTATTGTAAATCAGTCAGCTAAATGTTAAAATCTAAACATTTACAAAACAGTGGATCTTATTTCACACATCTGTGCGATGCAGTGCCTGTGGTTTAAAATTGCACCACTCTCATTTGCACGTTAATTTGGTACAAAATGGGAGACAGCTGCACGCGCCATTATTCGAGCCTGCGGTAATGGTTTGTTCTTGTCGTAGCGGGTCTGAGCCTGAGAGGACACCAGTGTGTATGAAAGCTGTGTGAGACTTCGCTCTCTCAGAATCTACTTCCTCTCTGAGTGAGGCTTATGTCCACGGTTTTCTGGAAAGAAAGAAGAAACATCTCTTTTTTTTTTTTTTTTCTCCCCAGACTTTATAATATGAAACAACATAATTTCACAGCCTCGTCAGGTAGGGTGGTCCCTAAACATCAAATACTGTGCTAACAAGGAGTTTCTGATGACAGCAGTCAACAGCAGCACATCAACAATTTGAAAATGCCAGATGCTCGCTGTTCAAATTGTGCTCGGGAGATGTGTGTTTTGACAATGAGCCTGGACCAGTTAGGAGGCAACTGGAGGGGGAGATCATGGCAAGTGGTTCACAACAAACAAAATGTTATTCTCAATCTTTTATTGCCATGACTGAGCATACATTCAGACATGGCTGATGCGCACAATAGATGCAAGCACACACACTTTGAAATTTGCTTGCTGGCTTTTATGCCCCTGTGAAGATGGGAAAGGGAGCTTGAAATGGTGTCATAAACCTTTATTTACTTTCATGGTGTGGTCAATGATCTTCATATTATAGAATATGTGACCAGCCACCAGTAGATGTACCCAGCAGAAGTAATAGAAACGGTCATTTCCAGGGTCAGATTAATTCACAGACAGACTCTGGTGTCCTCATGCCTGTCTCTTTTGTTTGGAGTTTGTATTTTATACATTCGGAAAAAAATAGTTTGTTTAAATGCACATGTCAGACTACAATAATAAAATTCTGCATTTTAATTTAGGGCCTTTGAGATTTCACAATAATGCAGGTATTGCCTCCAGGCTGCAATCATTAACTTTGTTATTTTCAAACAAATTTGCTCTCAATTAGATTAATACAAAGTAAGTGCAAAACAGTGAACCTGAAGATGTTTCCCAGCTAGAATTTCTTAGTAGTAAAATAATTCTGAGAATAACATGTAAAGTTCTGGTTATGTTTACAGTGGGAGGGTTTTTCTGTTTTTACAATATTCTTCTTAAAGGTAGAATAACTGAAACATCCTAAAAATATTTTGTCCTTAAAATGTTTTTCATAACATTGTCGCAACATTTTTTTCTAATGTTTCCAGAATGTTATAATTGTAGAGTAGGATAATGTGCTTTGGAAACATTATACAGATGGTTTGCGATGACATTCTTCAAATATCTCTTTTCAAATCTATCTCTAGTTTTGTTACATTACAATGTTTGATAAGAACATTGTAGGAAAACGCTACAATAACATTGCACCATTTCTATCTGGGTGTCTGGTGCCCAAATGGATATCAAGTCTAGTTTCAGATGATAACATTTGTAAGTGAAGCTAATAAATGCAAAGTCTTTCGAAAAAGCATTTTCCTAATTTGGACAAAAGCCTCTCCATGATGGGGTAATATACCATTTAACATATTTAAAAGAATTAGTTCAGAGAATTGGAAAACCAAAAAAGTCAATTGTTAATCGAGTCACTGTTAATAACGCTCCAGAGACCTCAAATGTCTTTACAAACAATCCACTGTGGTGTCAAACTTACAAGACTCTGACAGGATAATATTTCCATGCCAAGGGCCAAACTTTTAAAAGTCTGACTTATGAATGGATCTATTATCCAGAATACACTCTGTACCAATGTAGGTTTTCTAAATGGCACTAATGAACCAGCTGTACACGAGATAATATACTATTTAATGTAAAAATGTGCATCTTCTGTCGCTGCATCACTTGCTTAACCTTCCTGACATACAGTATGTATCAGACACCACAATGGTCACGGATTGCATTTCATATTTCCCACTGCTGTCCACCTGTGAAATCACAGCAAGTCACCCCCTGAGTATTTGCTTGATTGCTTTCTATAAAAAAAACAAAAAACAAGTGTTTTCCACAGGGTGACTGGAGATAATAATGTCCTTTCCACATTCAATTTAGACTCCTGGTGGAAACATAATTTAGATCTCAATTATCACAGTCGGTTTTTCTTTTTGCCAGCTGAAAGGCTCGCAGTGACTTCTCATTGATTTTCTCCACCGAAGCCCCTCCACCCTGTCAGGCAACGACACAATGCGACCTTTGTTCTAACTGTACAGCGAGCACTTCCATTTAGCTCTCTACGTGGGTCACATCATCAAACTCTACGGAAACATGAAAGCAATGAAACTCCACTGGTGGTTAATATTCAGCAACTTCAAAAAGAAACTCTACCTTTTATGGTCCTGATGGGCCACACACAGATCCCATCCGCAATTTCATGAGCCTCTGCACAGTGGCTCAAAATGAGGCAACAGACCCAAAAGTGGTCATGTCAGTGATTTACCAATACAAATGACTGTTAAGGGTGTTGTCTTTGGATCACAAAGTTAAATGTTGTAAAGGTTACCTTATTACTTGAAATTATGAGACCTCATTTATGTTCTTGCAAGGGCAAAATGAGCAATTAGCGATTAGCAACTTTTTCCGACTGTATTGAATCTACTTACGAGGTACCTAACCAAAGTAAGTGTTTGGTTAGCTAACTCGCAATTTACAGAGCCACCTGCAAAAAAATGAAAGAAGAACCATGTCATGCTTTTAAAGTTGCTATTCCTAAAAGACTTAAAGTACTGTAATGGTGGTGTCTGTAATTGTGGTTGTTTACGGTGGGAAAAGCTGACAGTTTGGTGCAGCTGGCTTTTGTCTTTTGTTCCAGTTGATTTTTTTGGAAGGTGAAAAACTGTCTCCAGCTGAGTAAAGCTGAGTAATCATTATAAGAGCCGCAAACTTTCTGTAGTTACACAACTACACAGCTTGTAGATTTTCAAAATGTGTTGTCACAACTCCAATCCTTGACAATGAAGCTTCTCTAAAAAAATAGGCAAAGGAGATCAGTGAATTCAGGAACACAATCAGATTCTTGCAGGAAAGTCCTCCAGCTGCTTTTCTATTTGGAGTGTTTACCTTTCCTCTTGATTTAACTCCTTGTATGTGAATTGTCTTTGAATATGAAGAAAACCAATTAAAAGTGAATGAGTCACAACTCCAAATGTAAACAAATCATCAGTTGTTTGCCAGTCCTTATCCATACACACTAAATTGACAACCACCCTTAGAGTCAAATTGTCAACGCCTACACAATAATTTATGCAAAAATTTAAGTTTGTGTTACAGCTTTAGGAGATTTTCCTTGCTTCTCCGAATGTACATAACATTGTGTTGCTTGGGGTTCTTGAACATCTGTAGCGAGGGCAAAGTTAGCATGAAACATATTCAGCCATAATTATGAAAATAAAGACTCTACCTCTAAAAAACAGGAAAAAAAGGAGTTTTTGTTAACAACAGGCTGTTGTTATTAAACGCAACTAATGTATGAGTGAAATGGATGCAGCGCATTTATGTGTTATTTTTGTTGATAGAGTCATAGTTGAGAAGTTTTTGAAGAAGTTCAGTAACACCACTGTTTTTTACTGTCTAATTTACAGTTTTAATTAAGGTCATGTACAAATGTCAATTTAAAATAGAGTTTTTAAAATCTCACTAACATGATGATCAGGACAAAGAGACTTCTTGTACTTCAATATTCTCACAAGTGTCTTTGATTTATAAAGCTCAAGATTAATATTGCTCTTACAATTCTGGAACTTTTACTGACTAAATTTAGTTTCTATTTTTTAGGTGCATATTTTGAAAAATAGCTTTGGACTTCAGGGATTAAGGTATTTTGCTTTAAAATAACAATGACAAATAACATCTGATGGGTTGTTCTTGAGAAATCATACCAACAGCGGCCGTCCATCCTTCAAATAAAATTTGGTCGAGTCTGTAAAGCAGGCATTTAACACCTTATAAAAAGTAAATAGCTTTAAAAGGCTTGGCTGATTTTATTCAAAAGAGTTTTATTTCTTGAGATCACTGGAACGATAAAGCCTTCAGTCTGAGTCTGGGTATGCGAGGCACTCTTTCTTTTCCTGGTCTCACAAAAGTACTAAAAGCTACTTTTTTTTAGACTCCGCACACCCGATCCAATTTTCTACATAGTTTATAACACTTGCAGTGGTTCATTCAGTACCGCCTCATGCAGAAAACATCTTCAAGATTGACAGTCCCCTTTCTTTGAGATGCTTGAATTTAGATCAGCATTTAAAGAATATGACACTGTGCACAAAAGACATGTTGAAGACAAGCTCAATGCAAAGCTTTTCAATGAAGTCAATAAAAACATCAGGCCTCATCTTCCAACAATGCACCCAGCACACACAGCAAAGCCTAAAAATACTGATTCACACTGAACACAATAGGCCGATGTGCATAAAGCACCACTGCCTCAAACTACTGTGTCTGTTATTAACAGATAGTACACTTTTTTTTTCAGCAGGTAAAAGTAATATCTGCAACCATCTCCATTACAGTCATTATGTAGCAGCTCGCAATGCCTGATTGGATTATATGAGAAATGAATTGGACTTCTGTGATAAACCAATGTAGGGAGAGGAGGAGATTCCTCTTTGGAAGAGTGTTGGGGGTTGGAGGTATTCAGAAGTTCATTTTGTTAAAAAGACATTAGCAGAGGAGGAGGAAGTGGCGACAAGGCGAGGGGAGATAGCGACTTAATGAAAGTTTCTTTTCATGCCCCGAGTTTCAGAGGCAACTATTAGGAAGAGGGCGAAAGATGAGAGAGGAAATAAGAAAGATGGAATTTTAAAAGTGCTCATGAAAAGGCTCGTTTAATTGTGCTGCCTGTTACAGAGATGTATGTCATTGCTGAGAGTTAGCCGAGAGTAAAGCAAAATAAATTAATATAATTTAGACAAGCTATGGAATTAACTGTGTTCATCTTAAAATTAACCACAGAAAAAAACTCTCATCCTAATCTACCAAATTCATTTATGTAAGATAAATTTCACCAAAAATGGCGAGAAAACCAACTTAAAGGTGAGAATGTGTTGCATTTTATAAGTAAATTACACTGTACGACACTAGAATTACCATATATGCGAGCACATAAAAAAATACAATTGCTTCTGTAGCATATATTCAACTCTGCATGCAGGCTGCATTATCTTGATGGATCTGTGAGGCTATTTTCTATCACATCAGCCTCATTGGGCTTTGGTTAGTTAGAGCTTTTTGCAACTGTTAGCCACATAACATGTTAAACTAAGATTATCATCATAAACATTGTACATGCTGCACCTATGTGGGTTAGCAGCGTCATTGTGACCATGTAAGCATCAGCATTTAATTAGCTCAAAGCAACACCGTGACGAGTGTTATATATAATACTTATACTATATTATTGCGTTGAGCTAAACGCTAACACTAACATGGTCACAATGACAATGCTAATGCACATGAGTAGTACGAAGTTTATCATGCTCTTGTTAGTTTAGCAATGACAATGCTAACTTGTTAATGCTTATGTTAACCAAATTATAGCTCTGCAGCAAGGTGAGGACTCACAAACTGAGAACAAAAAAATAAATCAGACTTAAATCTTGATAGTAAATATTTATATCAAATTTATTGCCGGGATGTTCAGGTGGTGGGAAAAGAACATTTGCACTTTTGCACACTTGCACATTGTTTCCACCGTCTGTTACAGCCCTGCACTTAAACCTTGTGTTGTCCTCGGGTCAAAATGACCTGCAGCTGTGTTCAACCAAGTTCTATTTTATTTTCACATTTTTTCAGATCATTAGTGACAAGGAGGCTGTGAGGGTTTCTTTAAAGAATGATGACCAATGATCCCAAAAAATATAAAAATATAGAAATAAAATAGAACTTGGTTGAACACAGCTGCGGGTCATTTTGACCCGAGGACAACACGAGGGTTAATTTGACAAACAATAAATTTGAATGATTTTTTTTGCTTGGATTGTGCAAGTCCTCAACTTGCTGCATGGAACTTTTTCCGTCACTGCCGCACCTGAGAAAGAGACAAACAAAGGAACGTTTTTAAAGACTCAGCTCAACTCCAGGGAACCACCGACCAAATTATACATCAAATTATAGGAGAAATACATTGAAACGACCTTTAAACCTTTTCTTACTTGAATAAACTTATTTAGTTGACTCTGAAGTATTTTTGTTAAATTTCACTCCTTAAAATGCAGGTTTTCATGCTGCTTTATAAATACTGCCAGACATCTTTTCAAAACTACAGACCAGAAAGTTTATTTATTCCTGGCAGTAGCTTACAAACCAGGTCAGTAATGTACACAAACAATAATCATCTTGTTAACTCGACCAAAAGCAGTCAAATTTAAATATTTTAAATATAAAGTATTCAGTGCATTTAATCCCCACCATGTTAAGTTTTCCTCTTGTTAAACTTTTTCTCAGCTTCTAAAACCGCTAAATTGCCTAAAAAAGTACTTTGAACGTGATCTAAATGTCATTAGTAGTGGCTATGGCGATGAATGCTATAAAAAGTCATTTTCAAAATATCCTTTGGTAAAGAAAAGAGAAGTCTTTTGACTGATGAGGCAAACATTTTCATGGTGACAGGAATCAGCAGGGTTTGTGATGTTGATTCATCTTCAGAGGGCGGATGTTTAAAAAGTAGCACAAACAAAACGAAAAACAAAAAGAAAAAATGTGGAGCTGGATGAGAAAATAGACCAAGTGACTGATACTCTGAGACTCCTCCAGACGATGCCTCACACACACACACACACCATGTTCTATTAGGAAGCTGATGGACGACCTCTTTCATGCTCTCTCCCCAATCAAGACCAGTGATCTGTCTGATCAAATTAGCCCAGGGTGCTGCATCTGGATGTCCAGGCTCAGCTGTGTGTCTCTGTCCTGAATCAAATGTCCTCCCTGGGTGAGCGTGGGGTCTTGAGAGTCGAGGTGACCCGTCTGACTCGAAGACGGCATCCTCAACAAACAGACAGCTGATGCTCGCTACACCTCACCACATCAACTCACACAAGTACGACCAGGAGCGATCTTATTTCTGCCTGCGTTTACTACGTGTGTTTGTTCAAGTATCCTTTACTCAAAGATATGTTTGTGGATTTTCTAGCTTTACTTACAATGAACCCTGTTTTAAATAAAAATAAAATTATTGATAAAAAAAAATAACCAACAGATCAGTGGATTAAAGTTGAAGTGATATTTTTGGGCTGTTTTGCTACAACAGTTACAGTCTTGGCATTCTTATATAAACATGTCTGATCTCATGTCAGGAAACACTGATTTATCTCTGGAAGTATGTGACTCCAAAGAGAAATATGAAACGGCAGAGCAGAGAAAGAAAGAAAATGAAACAGCTCTAGATGTAATATCCATGACAATATTTATTGGAGAGTCACTAAATTCATTAAAATGTTGCATGGTTATTAAGTCGTATTCGAGTGCTTCAAATTAATTGGGGTTAATTAAATATTAGGCTGTTTTTTTTTCTATTATAGGAGGACTGTAGCCAGGCGCTAATTAGAAATGCATAGAAATTACTGTTTACACACTCAAAACTGTGGGTGTGTAAAGCGTTTTATGATCAATGGTGAATGATGTGCAACCGTACCAGTAGTTCCTGCTCCCTTATCAACCTTATGACACTAATGTCAATGAACTCCAATGTCTCATAAGGAGTCTTATATTATTAGTGCAAAAGATAGACCAATGTGGATAAACCCAAGAAAAAAAAAATCGCACTGGATGTTTAATGCAAGTTTAATCCAGGCTAGAGGCTCTCCATGAGATTGATTTACAACCTGCAGATCAAGGTGGGCTGAGGACACACTCAGAAGAAAAGTTCCCCTGTCTGTCGTAACATCAGCGCCTTACCTGATCCAGTTTCCAGTGGAACTCGGCCGGTCTGAAGGTGTCCACCTGAGTGAAGTCTCTCCTCAGCAGAAACACCAGGCGGCAGTTATGGACATACAGCGAGTAGTGATGACGATTCATCTCTATAAGAGGAGGAGAAAGAGGAGTAGTCACCACGGGGACCAGATCAACATGACTACTGAGGTACTGTCAGGTAAAGCTAGTCTGACATGTGCATGTACGAAACTACACAAAACTTGGACAGCAGTACTTTTCTAAAGGAGGCCAGCTGCAGACAGACATTCACTGCAATTTCCCACTGTAACTTTTAAAACAAAGTATTCTTCTTGGGTAATGTTGCTGGATTTGTTCAGCTGGAGTACTGCAGGGCTTCTAACTTTGTTCAGTGTAAAACTAATTAAACAGACATTTCCCCCAAAATCCAATTTAGGATAATGTACTGTGAGTATCATGTATAAAATACAAAAGAGGGAGATGATAACACAGCAGCTAAACACCATTCTGCCACTACTGCCATTGAATTTGGCAGGAACACAAATTAAGACTATTGCTAGTCTTCGTGGCCTTCGCTGTCCCACAACCCATTGATGTTGTAGTCAGTGTATTCTTCTGCATCCCTCCTGACTACCTGATTCCACAGTTTCCATAGTTTTCCTTGCCAGCTGACCACCAGGATACACTGTGCTAAAACCTCAAATTAGTCAGCATCAACTCATTCACTCATGGGGTTTGTGGTCTTATTACCTGACTGAATCACAGCCTGATTTGAGTTATTCTGATAATTTCAGATGCACCATATTAGTGGGAACTCATTTATGTAGTTTTGAAGCATAAGTTATACAAATTTCTTCTTGTCAGAAAATCCATTGAAAAAAGCCAAATAATGTAGTTATGGTTTATTTCTTAAATTTCATACTCTTTGTGGTGTTTGTGGCTCTCGACCTCAAGCCCATTAGCTGTAACTTAAGATGCGCATCTTTTCTTAAAAATAGGGAACTGTGGTTTTTAGTAAATGTTACTCACACATGAGTAAATAGAGCCTTTGTTGGGGATTATTTTCAGCCGTGGATTAATAGACATATTTTAGTGAACATTTCCAGCAGGAAGACAAAAAAAATATACAGTAATGTCCAAGATCCATGAAGGACGACGTGTCATCCAGTACAATGATGTGTCTCACTCGTGTGTTTAACTGGTTTTGGACATCAGTGGAGATCTGTGACGAATTATCAATCTTTGGACACATAGACAGGTAGAATCAGTTCATTGTAAGTTCTGGTCTTCTCTTGGGATGTGTTGACAAGAAAGTTCAGAGATGACAGATGACTTACCGGTCTTGTCAGAGTTACAGAGTAGCGTCTCCTTCTCGGCTCTGAGCCCGGGACTGGGCCCGTGCTTCATCCACGTTGCTATGGTGAACTGATCTGTCAGATTCTGGGGCACCACCCAGTCCGGGATTTTTGCCGCCTGATGACCATCAAACCTGAAGATCAAGTCGCTGTCCCTCCCACTGTCAGACACCAGGGTAGCTGTCCAATTGGTGGCAGAGCTGGGGGCAGGGAGAAGGTCGGTGCTGCCCGATGAGGCACCTGTGGGTCATCGCCGTGGGAACAAAGAATAGGTGCGACAGGAGATCCGTCAATAATGATCATGGCTTAAATGCAGTGTATATTGCCGTAACCTTGGCTATGATTACTTATGAGTGAGGCAGATGGCAGGGCTTAATATGTAATCAATGGGCCGAGATGGATAGAGGATGTGGGTATTGATTCATGGCAAATGAAACTAACTTTCAAAAGAAAAAAATATGTGAGTCACCGTCCATAAATTCAGACCATAGCTCACTGCTAAAATGTGCCTCTGTGGAAACAAAGAGGACATATTGACCGAGCACCGTGGTTACACGAAGAGAAAAGACACAGCAAAGGCTTGGTGAGAAGGACAACTGTGTGCCGATCACATGAATTGTTCACTGCTGACACTTTTCTTATATGATCCACACACATCCTGACAAACACACCAATCATGACTGCGTTGCGTTGAGTCTCCCTGCTCCCTTTCTCTTCTTCCCTTTAAAAGCAGCTCCATCATTCCTGTGACACATAACCTCAAGAGGTTGAGTGCAGTACAATCTTGGTTTTCCAGATGTCACGTTGACAACCTTTATGTTGGCCATATTGCTCACCTTCCTCTTTGACACCGATATATTTTGCCTTTCTATGTGATGGTAAAAAAAAAAAATGCATTTGATGCTTTTAAAATACATTAATAAGTCATTTGTAGCAGCTTACAGATGGTAATGAATCAAAGCTATTGTGAGAAAAATTTGCAGCATCGGAAATAACCGCGTCTCCCCCGTCCAAGCAAACAATTGTTAATATCTGCTGATAACACAACATTAGCACATTAACTCATGTTTTTCTCCCGTCTGTGAAGCTCTGTTTTTTCTCTGCATCGTGCTTATGGAACCGTCAATTTTCTGACTCCAGTAATTAGATTCCCTCAGTAAATAAAAATGCATTGACTTCCCCAGCACCCAGCTGCAGCCTGCCCGACGTCTTTGTACATTATCTCAAATTGATTGTGCTTTAAAAAAGCAATTTATTTACTCTATTTGCTATCAGATAACGATTATGAGGTCCCTGAAAAGGACTCTTTAGTGGTAAACCATGCATGGACTGGGAGCCAGGGGCGGCAGGGAGTGGGTATTATGCATTCAGATGAACTGGAATATGGGTTGCGAAGGCCGTTAGTCAAAGATGATGACTCCAGACCCCCTGCTGGCAGTGCGGTGTGGGCGGGGAGGGGGGAGCCGGGTAGGCCTGGCTGCTTTGTTGGCGCTCTGGGCACTGACACGGTGGCTCGGCTGCTCATCAGTCACTGAGGAGAAAGCGTGGCTGCATCTGGGGCGGCTAATGCCCTCGCTCTGTCACATCATTAGTGACACAGCTTTAACTTGCCACTCTGGTGGCTTCATTTAGGGCAGTGGTTTACCGGGGACACGAGTGGAGATAAGAACGCGTCACGGACTGGGAGCTTTTACATGTTGATTTGAAAAGGGTTGCAAAAGGGACCTCAAGCCCTGTCTGACCATGGCGCACAGAGCGTGGACTCCAATGATGCTTTTAGCCGGAGCTCACTTTGAATTCACTGCTTTAACTTTTAGTTTGAGCAGCCGTTTACTGTATATTCTGCACGTCCACCATCATCCTCACAGTCACATGTCTCGCTGCTGTGTTAAGAAGTGCCATGAAAAAGTTCCAAGACTGCTCTCTTATTCTCAAGACCGAAGAAGGAGCTTCAGGTCACAAGCTTCAGGTCAGGAGCAACCAGCTGGGTTTTCTTTGACACTCACCGGGAATGAATGCCCCTTGTCTGTGTTGGGTCAGACTGCCAACACAGAGGTTTTAAGGCATCTCAGAGAAAATAACCTGAACTGGGGATCGATGGTACTTGGGTTTGTTGAAGACCTGTGAGTTTCTTGCCCGCAGCAACACGCTGGTTTTGGCTTTCTGTGACTTCTTTGTGCTTTCCATATATTTGATGTCCACTTCAGGTCCATGGTCAAATGTGCATGTACCAGTGCTCACAAAAAGACATGTAACACAGGTGCTGATGTTGATCAAGCAACTTAATTTGAAATTCTTACTCATGAAAGTTATTGCTGCTCCATGTGCATTATTGTGCTGCACTCCATTTCTGCAGAAGAGTAACAGTCTTCATGATTTTCCCTTGCATTTGCTGCTTGAAAGATTCTCACTCAATCTAAGCTTTTTATCATTCTGGTCACACAGAAAGTATTATTGATTATGAAAACACAACACCAATTTAATTTCTTTGTGTAAAACTCACCACAGAGTTTCTGCAGAGATTTCTCCGAGTAGGTCTCCCGGTCGCAGCCCTTCCCGATGTGGCTGGTCTGCAGCTCCACCGTGGTCCTCACCAACGATAGAGGCCCACCGCATGTCTCCAGGTGCATCTTGGGAAAGAGCTGCTTACTGCCTGTTCCTGGCTCATAGTCCACTCGTTTATTCCAACCTGAGAAGAGAGTGAGATGGAGCGATAGTGTTAAAGATGGTGGAAAGGATATAATAAACCGCAGAGCCTGTTCGTCCGAGTGGAAACCCCAACTGGATGTTGATTATTGTCAAAATATCTGATTTTCACAAACCTACTTTTGGCTTCTTCTGCCTCGTTTTGTACATTTATAATGCCATCAAAACAAGACAGAATTTCCAATTTTTCCAACTGTCACTGGTATTTCTGGCATCACAACTCAATATCCTTGTGGCAGAATGTACCCGGCTAATGAAATTGCTGCATTGTTGTTGGAGTGCAGTGCAGTACCTGCATTAGTGGCAATAGTCATTATGCTGTCACTGTCTGTCCTGTGAATTGTATTTCTCTGTCTGGGCAAGCTATTATTTTGTGTGCTGAAGTTATTTTTGCTTTTCCCATCATTTTCTTTTCCAGCCTTTGTGGTGTGTATTTGTGTTCATCTGCAGTCTCTCCCAGAGTTAACAAGAAAATGAACAGCAAAATTCATTGCCCGTTTAATGTTTTTTTTAGGAGTTTTGTTTACAATGATCCAATATTGCTCATTATCACAGTTTCAAAACAAAGCATCCAGCAGATCTGGAATGCTGTCAACATAGACTTCTGACAATTGATCAGTCAGATGCCTATCACTGCAGTTACCTTCCTTCCTGTGCCACACAGCAGCATCATTGCATCATCACTGATTAAACTAACTCTTTAACAGCAAATGACACCACCTCAGGATTAATTGGTCGCCCAACACTCAGCCATTCCAGCCCTACCATCCTGCTCGTACACACAAATGAGTTCCAGTCCATCTATCCTGTTATATATCTGTCTGTCCATCCATTGTGCATCACAGGCTCGGAGCTGGAGGCATGAGCATGAAGCCAAGCTGACTGAAGAAGAGGAACAGCTCTTTGTTGCTCACCAGCCTGTTAAGTCTGCCATGTTCACTTCCTCACACACTCTCCACCTCGCACTCAGACACATACACACACTGCATCTGTTTTGTAGTTAATTTACCTCCTCCAGACTGCAATTGCTGTGGGTTGCTGTAGCACTGTTACTATGGGATTGTCAGTAGCTGTGATGAAAATAGGCACAAACAATGGTGCATGCTAAACAAGAACAAAAAAATCATGCATGGGCACAAAAAAAAAGGACAAACATGAAAGGCTTGGCTGATTAATGCTCCTTATATCGTTCTCTCACACATTTCTTTCTGTGCACAGTTACTGTGAAGACTGGATATTTCACGGCTATTTCCATTCACTTGTTGATTACCCATCTTTATCTTCAGTACCCGTTGGGGGTTGATGGCTCAAAGCAAGCCGTGTTGACTTGAAGCAGCTCATGGGTAAGCTGCTGGAATTTTTCAGAGGTAACAGCAGTGATTGCTGACACACATTCAAAGCTCAAAGCTGCCATAGCTTTTCAGTTTTGTGTGATAGCATCGCAGATATAGTAGATAACCATGGTGATGTAGGAAGAGTGATTTAAATTTTGGTTATATTTACAGCAAAGTTATTGCTCTATTGGCTTTTCTCTCCTACCACCACAAACCGTTGCCATAGATGCCTGTAAATTTAGCTTCCTTTGAGAAAAAAAAAGCATCTTTTTCCTGTTTTGCCACATTAAGAGAAAGATTTGTTGACAGTTACTGTCGATAAGACTGTCGAAAATTAATACCACTCCCATATCCAACCTGTTATCTCGCTAAAGCATGATATACACCTATCAGTACACTAAATGATACCATGTCAGTGTCACGTTTTGGGAATCTGACTCAATCTGATTTGGAAACCAGAGGACACAACGCCCGCCCACCTATAATGGAAACCTGACTGCCCTACAGGCCAGTCGATCAAACAGACACGCCCCCAAACATACTGCTTTTTGAGGCCTAATATCTATGGGATTATTTTCAGAAGGACCATCAGAAAATAAGAAGGACCATTATGACTTGTGGAAAAAAGTGTCTTGTCTTTGTATTTCATGAGAGAATTTGAATGGGACTCTATTGAGCTTTTCTGGAGCCAACGTCTGGTGGCTCTCGGGGCTATAGCAGTTTAAAACACCTCCACACTGCCCTCACTTGACAGACACCCAAGCTACATCCACTTTTATATACAAGTTATGGTTCCATCCAACCAACCCCAACCTCACCCCCGTGACATGACTTCCATCTTTGACCCTGGTCATACATGTGTGTCCTTTTCACACCTGCAAGGCCAACCGCCACACTGACACAATATCCTATGGTATATCTGTACATTCAATATAAAGTTCAAACCAAGAGCCAGTTATCTTTGCTTACCAGAAAGACTTGAAAAAGTGGAAAAGAACTAACCTGGTTCTGTTAAAAAAAAAAACGTCACTACCAGCACCAGTCTCTGCTGGCTGTCTTGCAACTTTGCGGTGACAACTCCTACTCGATGTAAAATGCTTTCTCCAACCCCAGTGGGAAATACTTGCTTCTAGTCTTTAAGCTAAACTAACATATAACGAGTCTGGCTACAAAGTAGTAAAAAAGAAAATAGCATTTTAATGGTGGTATCAATCTTTAAAAATGAGTCTCAGCAAGATAACCCATAAGTAAATTTCCCCAAATGTCAAACTATAAGATATTCAATATCTCAAAATTGACACAGAAAGATTAGCTGATACAAAAAAGAAGTGCAAAAACCTTTAAAATCCAGTGGCATTTGCTGAATCTCTTTCCTGCTCTTTGTTTTTGTTCATGCAGCAGGGCATAAAGCTGCACCTTTCAGCAGATTTAGGTTGGAGACAGGGTGCAGCCAACAACTGGCAGTGAAATGACCTGTCGGTGACTTGGCTTTAACGCTGGCTGGCTCAACATCCAGAGTGGGAGGGGAGGATGAAGCAGAGTCTGGTTGAGGATGCGAGGGAACGTGGAAGGATAAATGAGGGGTAATGGGTTGAGGACGTAGCTTGCATATAAATACGAGAGAAGCCGGGGTTGGGTTTGGAAGTGGGTGATTAAGGTTTATGGGTTAGAGAGCATTGGACAAACATCAGGTATAGGTAGTAAAAGGTGACGACTCTGAGGAAACATTAAGGCAGTTTCCCTCTCTTCACCTCTTCAGTTTTTAATCTCAGGGAAGGAGTGGCTGGAGTCCATTTGTCTGAAGGGGGCAATGACCCAAATCCATTGATTAAACCTGGTCACTTCAGATATATGGATACAAAAAAATTTATTCACTCATTAATACATCTGATTGAGAACTGTATTTTATGTTATCAGTCAGCCAATCATATTGCCATGTTTATTTCCAATTGTTTTTTGTGTTTTCTAGGGATGACAGCAGCCTCATTACCTCACTATATCCAACATTACTGGAAGCATACAATATATTACAATAAGGATGAGCTAAGCTTGAACCACAGATGTTTGCTGTAAATTAATTTTATTTCATTGGTTCCTGAAAGACTGGAAGAAGCCTTTTTCACTTGTGTGACAATGCGAGTTATACTTTTATTTCCTCTTTTCGTTGGAACAACATTGACTCCGCAACGTGTTTTGCTGCCTTCTTAAGCTTTTGCACATGTCTAACTGTGAGTCTGAGTTTAAAGGTTATCTTCTTAGTAATGTATATTTTTAGAATAATAGATTGTTTCTAGTTGTAAGGTTATTTTTACACAAAGTATTGGGGAATCTTGGCCAAATACTATATTAATATAGGTCAGAGGTTCCCAAACTTTTCAGGCCATGTGCCACTATGTACCAAACCAAATTTCTGATGTACTGTAAAAGAAAGTTCATTCATTTAACCATAGAATACACGCCGGAAAATGATATAACAACATCACTGTTTACTGTTTCAAAATTAAAGTGTACATTTACACCTCTCTTGCTAGACGTCGGGCAATTGGTGACTGTTTCTGTTTGCTAAAATCAACAACTGAGGAGTCTCAATACAACTGTCAAACAAACATTAGCATTATGCTAAGTGACATCTCCCCAACGAACCACAAGTACATTTTATTTCCAAATTATTTAAATGTTTAACAACTATTATTCACACCAATGCCATATGACTTGTATATGTTAGAACTTTTGTATGAAATAGAATCAAATTAAATGACTATCTCTTTACTTGAGCCAGTTGGAGTGAAATTGTTGCCACATAGGTCATTCATTTCCTGTGGCAGAAAAGGTGTAGGAGAGTCGCACCGACTGGTTTGGGGGCTGCAACTAGTGGTTGCCACTACTGCATGTCAAGAGACTGTAAATATTCATTAGTTCAACTCCCCTATGTGCATTTTTCTTTTCTTTAAATCTTGGCTACCTTTGCCTGCCAGTATACAAGGCGTCAGATAATGACGACAAATGTCTCTTTCTGTATGTCTCCGCGTGTTTGAATGAGTGGGACAAATAAATGTATTCACTCATGCTAACAAATGCAAAAGTATAATTGGTGGAGGGGGGTTGAAATGGTGCAGAAGCAGAGCAGTTAATGTATGAGCTGCTAAGAAGAAAGAAAATTAACAAATACACTTTCACCATAAAGCCAAAAAAAGTTTATTCTTTATTTTATTGCTTAGGTTTTAGATAAGAGCCAAACAAACAGCCTCATATCATTGATAAATATTTGGCATTGGCATTTATCTTTAATAATGGGAAACACTGCAGCAATACAATGGCAAAATTTCCTTTTGCCAAAACCCCAGTAGAATGTGCTGAAGAGGAACAAAACAAAGCAACACATCTATGACTTGAATCTGTTCCTTTTTCAAACTTTTATAATGTTTCTTCAAGATTTTGAATTCTGGAAGATAAAAAAACAAACAATAACATAATCTTTATCACCAACATTCATACATTGTAAGCATTGATGCACTCTTCTCACATGTTCTCAGAGAAATTCAACTTCATATATGTCTTACATAGGCTTTAGTTAGTTCATGATCTTTTGTGGTACAAAAGTGATATTGTATCACCAGTGTTGTGACACTTTCTGTTCCGTCTATGAGGTATTTACTTTTTTCCCCCCTGCAGGCATTAAATGTTCTGATGTCTGCCAGTCCAGCCTTTCACCAGTTCATAACATATAGACATTGTATTCATGTTACTCTGTGTGTGTTAAAAAGGCTCAGACCGCAGAGGCTGTTTTATTTAACCCTCGTGTTGTCCTTGGGTCAAAATGACCTGCAGCTGTGTTCAACCAAGTTCTATTTTATTTTCACATTTTTTCAGATCATTAGTGACAAGGAGGCTGTGAGGGTTTCTTTAAAGAATGATGACCAATGATCCCAAAAAAATATAAAAATATAGAAATAAAATAGAACTTGGTTGAACACAGCTGCAGGTCATTTTGACCCGAGGACAACAGGAGGGTTAAGATGTGTCACAAACTAAAAGCCTTTCAAAACAGTAAAATAATACGACGTACAAGGCAAGGTTGACTCTTGCAGTGTACACAATATACACAAGTTAAGTAAAATGTGTAGGAACTTTAATTTTCAGGTACTTTAGGCGGCTTTGCTTTTTACGAGTTAGTTTGCAGACTCCGATTTTTCAAACAAATGTCCACATTATAAAATATGGTGCAATGTATTTTATTAATTTTATAAAGATAAATCTCAGCAGCTTCACCTCCACTAGCTACAACACTAAATCTGTGATCTAAGAATGTAACATAACACTGAAGAGTCCACTCTGCTGCACAAGTTGATCTTTTATTTGTAATACTTGGACCACATTTTGCTTAGAATACATCCACACTTTTACTGATAACATGCTTACAATCTGAATACGTCCTCCACCACTGTGACCTTGTTTGTGAATTTCTTTGTTTTAGAGAAACACGTTTTCTGCTGTAGTCACACAGATCTGCTGTTGCACAGTAGAGTATTTTCTTACCTAAAATTAATAGTGGAAAAAAGTATTTAGGTCCTTTACTTAAGTACAAGTATTAATTCCACAATGTGAAAATAGTACATTACAAGTAAAAATCTAAATGCACGCTGTCATTGTTTTACTTTTATATATGATGTATTGGATTAATACTACTGCTGCAGATACTGCTATAGTTAAATACATAATGTCGATTAGTTTCATCTACAGTAGTTTGTCAAAGCTGTACATTCAATATATTATTTGATTGTGGCTGCACTGTCCTGTGAAAACAACGTATCTCTTAAAATTCAAGTCCAGGAAATTTTTAAATGTTTTTTTTTATAATTGATGAGGATAATTTTCTTGGCACATATAGGAACATTTAATCCTTCAGTTAACCACAAACATTCAAACTTAAAATAACCAGCTTACTAAAGCTGTCAGACAAATCAAATGTAGTGGAGTAAAAAGTACAAGTTTTCCCTCTGAGATTTAGTACAGTTAAAGTATAAAGTAACATCAAAGGGAACTACAAGTACTTCAAATATGTACTTAAGTACAGTACTGCAGTAAGAGTACTTAGTTACTTTCCACCACTGCCTCATATCATGCGTCTTCTGATAACAGAGTGGTTGTTTATTATTTTGTCACCAAAACGTAAATGCATGCAAGCTGAGGAGTTAAAGTTTCCTCCATCAACCAAAATATATCTTGTTGATTTAGCTGCATGTTACATAAGCATTAATCAGAAGCATCTCTGTAGCATTATGTCTCTGTATGATACAACTGAAGAAGTAGCAGCAAAACAGCTTTGACAAACTACCAACCTGCTTATAATTATAAGCTAATGTAACATTTAGAAGTGCCGTCAGTGTAACGATCATCTAAATGTTCCTCTAGAATATGTTCTGTAAACAGTGTTTCAGTGAGTGAAACTAGCATGTGAATGATTCGCTGCTCTGCAGTGGAGGGAAGATATAGCCGGAGGTAAAGCTCGGTGAAGGAATGACAGAGCGCGAGGGGCACTATTGAAACAGCCAGAGGTGGGAAACGATAACAGTCAAAGTCATTCTGTTGTATTACTGCCTAGAAACTGTGTGAGATCAAGGAAACAGTATCTTTTCCACTATAAGAGCAAAGATGGTGACAGCTGTGGATTTAATAAAAACAAAACATTTTCATAGATAAAAATGAAACTAAAATGTATTTTTTGTTGATTAACACCAAGCGGAGACCAACCCTGAGGTCACCCATTGGTTTGGGAATTATAGCGGAAACCTGACACCACCATAAGCCTGTCAATCAAACAGACACGCCCCCAAATGTACTGCTTTTTTGAGGCTTAATATGTTATAATGATGGAATTATTTTAAGATGGACCGCCAGAAAACTAATAAGAAGCAGAGACTTTAGCTAATCACACCATTATGACCTGTTGAAAAGTGTATTGACTTTGTATTTCATGAGAGAAATTTAATGGGAGTATATGTACCCAAAGTCTTTTTGAAGCCTCCCCCTAGTGGTCCTGGCTAGTATTGCAATCTAGGGCACTTCCACATTGGCCTCACTTTTCAGATGCAGAAGCTACGTCCACTTTCGTATACAGTCTCATATGACTGTAATTTCACTAAAACTAACTCAGCCATCAGAAAAGGGTTTATTTTAAGGCCTGCCATCATCTATGAAGCTGTGGTTCCTGTAATCCTGCGGAACCAATTCTGAGCTGCATTTGTGTCCCTGCTAAATAATTTAGTCCGATTTAAGAGTGTCAGTGGGGACACTGCTGCTGCCGCTGCTATCACTAACAGGTGCAGCATGAGCTGAAGGAAAAAAAACAGACACATACTGTAGAGACATACGTCTGAAAATCTCACAGAGAGCACTTGCACAATGTTGATTCGGATGCGCAGGCACAATAACACGCTGCCCTGCACTGAAGCTCAGCCGTCTTAAAAGCAGTGTGGGTTTAATAGGAAGCGATTTGGTCTCTATTGAGTTGTGTGCTTGCCTGCAGTACACTGAACAGAACTTACACAGCAGGCCCATGAGTTCATCTCTTTGTGAGAGGAAGACGAGAGGCACAGGAATCAGGGCAGACACAAAAACAACCATGTGGAACTGCTTCATCACAGCTGAGGTACAAATCCTCACTGGGGCTGCGATCACAAAGAAAAACTAGTGTGTGTTCAAGTAAACATGTTTCTTGTGTTTTGTTATATTCTGCATATGAAATGTAAAAATAAAATGAATTAATGTCAACAGGATCATGATGTAAATATTTTCATACCATATATATCTGGTTGAAGCAGATGCTCCCCCACCCCCCTACCCTCCCAGTCTGGTTCTGTCAGGGGTTTCTTCCTGTTAAAAGGGAGTTTTTTCTACCAGCTGTTGCTCACATGTGAAGCGTTGAATTGTTCAGTTCCTCTCTATAATATTGTGAGGTACTGTTGTAAGTTCTTTACAATGTTAAATGCCTTGAAACAACTTGTGTTGAATTGAATTGAATATATAGTGCATGAATGACACATACTGCAAGCCCATTGAGAAGTCACTCAATGTGATAAAACTGCAGTATTAACACTATTATTGTCTTGTCAACATCCAAGGGGAGTCAACAAGTGTGTTTCTGGCAGCTGGATGATGGCTATTCGTTTTTACATTTTATTTATTTAGCTTTTTTTGTTCTTTTTTTTGGGGAGATTTTTAGAGATAGGAAACGGGGGACGAGAGTGGGGGAGTGACATTTAACTGGCCTGGGATTAAACTATGGGCCGCTAAGGGCCTTTCTGCCCATGTGGTATGCACCCTAAACACACAATCTGGGTGCAATGGAAGGACCACGTCGTCACCTTCCTAAAATAATGGCTTAAGTCATTTTTTGACAAAAATGATTTTGTTGCCTAAATCATCTCCTCATGATGCTGGCCACCTCTGGTAAAATCGCCTACATCCTCAGTTGAACAGATCATGCGATTCTACCCCTTTAGTATAATGGCCTATGTCAAGAGTGTGACTTAGGCCATTTTATTTTGCCCAACTCAAAAGACAATGTGACTTAAGCAATTTTACAAGCTTTTCAAGAGTGCGGCTGCATCAAGAAGAACGAAAATCGACCTAGCCACTGGACTTATTTCCATGATTCAGGGCTTGTCCCCTATTGGTAAGTGATGAGGTTTACTATAAAATAGGCTAGGCTATAAATATTGCATAGTTATTTAGTCTTTTTAGTCAGTCTTTTTAGTCAGCATTTTAGTCAATGGAAATCTCACTTGAGATTGATCACACATTTGTGACCGTACACCTCAAAGGGTTGAAATGTTTTTAAATTTTGGTAGGAGATGCACTTGACAATTCTGACACCGATCAGGCCTCATCCACTGAAAATGACAATGAGACCATTGTTGAAGAGCTGAAGCAGCATGTACCAGGCTAAGACTGTTCCAGATGGAGCAGACAATAGCTTAAACACTCTCGTTGATGTTGTTGAAGATGCCAAGCAGACACATCCACACCATGAAGAGGACATATCTAATGACGATAATGTCATCAGCGATCCAGACTATACCCCACCCTGTGATGTGTCCTCTGCCCCTGAAAATGAAGACAGCCTCACCATGGTGGCAACAACTCCAGAACAGCAGGATGAGGATGAGGATGTTGATTTAAACAATACGGTCAAAAGGAAAAGAAATAAATGCCTTAGTCCAGGAACATGGAGGCAAAATTAATACAAGGAGAAACGTCTCAAAGACTGTCATGCAAGAGCAAAGGTGGCAAATAAATAAGTGCAAAGGCTATGGGTCCTCCCTGCAACTCAATGTTATGTCAGCGAGTCTCAACTCGAGACTGCCAAGTCATTACAGAAGAGCAGCGGCAGTGGATATTTCAGAAAACCTACAAAGGCAAGAAGTTCCTTCACCCAAGCACAACCATCTCCCAACTACATCGGGAATATCAACAGGCTGGACTGCTGGAGTGAGGGCCGTTGGAATACGATATTTCACAGATGTGTTCCATGAAGAGAACTATTCCGTATTCATTCCGTGAAAAGATCAGTGTGATGTTTGTGTTTCATTCAAGCATGGGAATATCAGTCAGGCCGAATATGATGCACATGTCACCAAGAAAGATGAAGCGAGGCAAGAGAAATCCTGTGCCAAGGATTCTGCGAATAATGAGAAGTCCGTTTGGACAATGGACTAGGTCCATTTCAAGCTGTCCTTCTCAGAGGACTCTGCGTGGGAAGCACTGCCACAGAGGGTACAGGTGCCAAATGAGCCGATAGCATGGATAAGAATGTTTCCATGCGCTCTGCCAATCAAGGAGAGAAAGTTCCAGGACCTCCAGTCAATGAAACACGTCATGCCCGTCGAGTGTCATCACTTCTTTGACAATTTGCCACATTAATAGGCATCAGTCAAGAACCCAGCAAAAAAGAGCTGGAGGGAGAAGTGAGGAGATGCACATGCCTCCTCAGCATTATGTTGAGTTAGTTTGTTAGTTATACTTTATTGTTGCCAGAGTTGAAGGTTTAAAATTGCTTAAGTCACAAAGGCATGTTCAAAAATTTGCCTAAGTCATTTATTCCTCTTATGTTACAAAATTGACAGACATTGTTATTAGTATGTCAATAGTCATCTATTGTCATAACCTTTTTGATTGCAATTATTAATAAATATCATATAATCAGCATTTGGTTAAGTTTTTTGTGTTTCCTGAAAAACCTGAAAAAAAATGACTTGGGCCATTATTTTAGGAGGGTGACGACATTACAGATGGCATTAGTGGTCACAGTCAGCCATCACAATGTTCAAGTAGCCTATAAACTGTGCCCTAATCACATTTCACTTGCTTCTATTTGAATGTCATTTCGAACATGTACTGTGGACCTTCACCAACTATTCTTGCATGTTTTTACACATGACATTTGGACATGTCATAGCAGGGAAAGGATGGGCGTTTTTGATAACCATAATGGTGGATCCATTCCATTGAAATATCTCAGGGAAATTAATGAGTCAACATGCTCACAACCAAGTAGAATGCAGCCATTGTTTTTGGTGTTAGTCACTGCAAAATATGTGTACTTTGTGGCAATTTAAAGGAGCACTGATGGATTTAAAAGGATCTATTGAACAGAAATGGAATATAATACTCAATTATGTTTTTTCATGGGCATCTAATCACCTGAAACAGAATTATTTTGTTTATTTTGGGTAGGATGAGCCATTCTTATAAACACTGGGAGCGGGTCTTCTTTAATGGAGAACGCTATGTTGCACTGCCATGTGACTACAGAGGCCCAGAAGGGACAAACCAAACACTGGCTCAAACAAAGGGACTTTTATGTTTTTCACGGCAACTGTTTATTCTCTGACATACTTTGAATGAGGTGAGGCGAAGGGTGTTCAGTTGGTTGAAATTTGCAACCTTACCACTTGATGCCACTAAATCCTGCTCTTTTGAAGTACCATCAATTGGCATTTAGGCCTTTATATTTCAAAGGAAAGTGCTTGCCAGATTATTTAACATCATTTGAAACCACATGCTGCACCAATGCCATTCTGAGGTTCGAACCAGTGTAGCGTCTGAAAATTTGTGTAACCTTCTGAAACTGACAAGCTCGCTCTATTCATGTAGATATTGGCCAAGTTTATGGAGGTGAAAATGGTCCTTGTCCTTTAAAAAAAAAAAAAAAAAAAATCTCAAAATTACTTCCATCATGTTTTGTGATGGAACCAAGTGCAACACAATGAAAGCCTTATACCAACATGTCCTCATCTGTATGATTCATTTGGCCATGACTCTTACTCGCAGAGAGAAAGACTATGTTTTTCCTTTATTCTGCCACTATCTGAGAGGTTCACCAACAGATGTGGATGTACAGTAATAATGACACATAGATCATTTTTCAGATGTTGTGTGCATGGGGAACGTCAGGCACACACATTGTACTCAGGCATATCCACTGACATACAACATACGAACATATTACTGAGGTAAGTTTCCATTATGGGTGTGAAAAGCAGGGAGAGAGACATGGTGAGGGAGGGAAGATGGATAGAGGTGCTTAAGAAAATGATGCATCATCACACTTTCACACTGTTCCCCGTCTCTGGAGGGTGTGCAAGAGTGAGAGCGTGCGCGTGCGCGCGCGCGCGCGCGCGTGTGTGTGTGTGTGTGTGTCATCAGTGAGTTCTTGCATGCTTTTAAAAGCGTACTGCATGGAAGCATGGTGTGGTGATGGTTATGTGAATATTGTGTGTGTATGTGCACATGTAAAAATGCTGACACCATGTTCAAGTAGTGGAGGTGGGTTGGGGGGCTGGGGGCCTGAGGGGGTGTGTGTGTGTGGGGGGTCATCATTACTGGTCCCAGCCATCAGTGAGCGAGCCAATTTCCATTTAAAAGAGCACTCTGCTCCCCTTTTCCTTCCCTTTCCTTTTCCTCTCCACCTCTGTCCTCCTCCATCTTCCTCCACTTCAGAGAGTGCCATCTTTCTGATTTCCCTTCTTCTTTCCTTGGTCATCCTTCTGTCTCTCTATGCCCACAATGCCCCAAAACCATTCATTTTAATGCTTTCATGCATGCTCTTTGTGCGCTGCACAAGAGACGTTTCTCTCTCTCTCTTTTTTCTTTCTTGAGTGCATAGAGAGCTCTTGTTTCGCTGGAGTGTAAGATTTGTACCAGGAAAATGTAGGGCTTATAAAAGGTCAAGGCTAAGAGGAAAATGAAAACAAGACAAAAACTTCAAAGACACAAATGGAGGAGAGTGAAATGTTACTTATTTTCTGAATGCTCGATAGAAGGAGATTTTAGGCACCTAAAAAGAGGAAGGCCTCTCAAATGTTTTCATGTCGAAACCTGGTGAGCACTCTGAATTATCCAAGCCTGTAAAGCCCCGTCAGTCCACTAGGGGGTATTGTGTCAGTGACAGTGACATGTTTTGACACGCTAAGGCATGAAAAGTACACAAATGCATGACCAGGGTCAAAGAAGGAGGTCATGTGATGAACAGCAATACAAACAGCAATGAAGTCCACATTGTGGAGGTGGTTGGAACAAACACAGGATTTTAAGCAGAACAACCAGCGTTCGAGCCCATGAGAGAGTAAAAGTCAACAAGGATTTCTTTTTAAGTTCCTCACATAACATAATGTTTTTAATGGTGCATTCATGAGCAACTGGGAAGTGGAAAAGAGTGGAAAAATACACCTAAATGCTTGTTGAACTGGGAATATCCCACTATGAAAGTCTGAGGATTTTTGAGATCTTCAAGAAATTTGATGTCACTTGACATGGCAGTGCTTGTGGTGAAAGGAAGAAATTGACTTGCTCCCAAAATAAGGCGAAATAGCCAGACTTAGCGAGCATAGCCTACTTAATTTTCAAGCTGTTAAATATGGATAAAATGAAATAGTATTGACCTCCCGAGCTTCATTTAATTTAACTTAACCAAATAGAAGCCGTGTCAAATTTAACCTGAACTATATTTTCCTGAACCTAACCACGTGTTTTATTGCTAAACCTATCGAACTACCCTACTTTTCACGTTGAGGTGAAGCAAAATGTGACACTGGTACAGTAGCCTATTGTCAGTGGACTGATGGGGTATCTCATGCTTTGGTGTGATACCAGGTTGAATTATCAGTGTTATAGAGACACATGTTAGAAGATGACGTGCCCTAAAACATTCAAGATAATCTAATGCAGTTAAATCTGCAGTCACTTGGTGACAGTGCAACAAGCTGTAAACACAGCAGAGTCCTGTCCCCATTAATTATTACAAATTAATGCATTCAGTAGGCATGGGGCAACAAAAAAAACAGTGGGACCAAAACAATGGACTGAACGAGGATAACACTCTTAGAGCTGAGGGAAACTGCAGACTACAGTAACAATTCTCTGTGGATTCCTCCATATGAGCGACCAATTTCACGTTTCACTTGCAATTTAATGAATTTTCAATATGAAGGTGCTAATTATTGAAGCCTTAAATACAAATAAAAACACATGTTTCATATCTTCAAAAAGTCTTCCAATACCCAGAAACAGGTGTAGCAATAGAGGACGTGGAGTTCTTCCTTAATTCTATTTATGGTTATCAGGTCAGTGTGGTATACAGTGTGGTATACAGTGTGGTATACAGTGTGGTACACAGTGTGGTATACACTTTATGAAAATGCTGTCTTTTTAAAACGGGTTTAAAAAATAATTTGTGATATCTGATAAAACTGCCATCACTACATCACTACATCACGACATTTCAAATGTCCCAGCAAGAGAAGAGCATGAAATCACAGGTCTGCTCTGTGAGGTGACAGGAACATACTTATATTACAATATTCTTAAAAACCTTTAATTTAATCATTTCTAAAGAAATTGCACGAGTTCTTGTTCTACAAAATTCAGCGAAGCCTCGTAAAAGACCCTAATTTCATGTCTAGAGTAACTCTCATTGCTTTCCCCCCTTTGAGGAATGAATGGAAAGGACAATTTCATCCTCTGTGTTTAAAGTGCAAATACTCAAAATGTTCAGTGAAAAAGAGCCAAAATTTGTCTTCTTAGACTTCCCACCTATACTTTCATCTTGGTCGTGATGACAGCAGATGAAGCAGACTACTGAAGGCATCCCACGTCCCATACCACCTCCTGGGGGATCCCAAGAGCTCCCACATCTATAGTTGGGATGGACACAGTAATCCCTGGAGCATGTCTGCCCCGGGTTCTGCTCTCCCCACACTGAGGTTTTCCAATGTAAGGCTCTTTAATCACGATCTAAAGAGGGTCAGACGGAAAACCATAGAAGGACGAGGAAAATGATATCACAGCCGTCTGCTATACGTCTACATAACGACATCCCTGGTTTGACGAGACCCTGAAGCTTAATGTTTCGAAACCTTTACCTCAAACATAGAAATGTATCTTTTATAATTTTTCTTAACTCTTCTGCCTTTTTGTCTCCATCCAGTCACTCCCCACTGTTTCATCACTCTCTTACACCTCTTCACTCTCTTTGTCTTTGTAATCATGATCACTCAATGTCGCCTTGACACTGAAGTGGCGCTATAAAGGAAACTCCACTGTCAATAGACAGAGAAAAGGACTGAGGCAGCGGGATCACTCTTATGTTAGTGTGTGTGTGATAGTGTGTGTTGTGTATTGGTGTCTGCTAACATCCTCCTTCATGTGTCACTATAGGTGTGTTGTGGTACTACTGCAAAAAGAATGAAATCCTTCAAAATACAGCAATGAAGACAGACTGCTCAGTTCATCTTCCATCTTATTATCAACTTCAAATAAAGTACTCAAAACATTTTTCTTTGCGTTGATGTCCATTTTTACAGTTGTGCCAGGGTCCAAACGGAGAAAACAATTCTCCCTTGTGGGATTAATAAAGTATCTATCTATCTATCTATCTATCTATCTATCTATCTATCTATCTATCTATCTATCTATCTATCTATCTATCTATCTATCTATCTATCTATCTATCTATCTATCTATCTATCTATCTATCTATCTATCTATCTATCTATCTATCTATCTATCTATCTATCTATGTTTTATTGACACCGTGAACATATAATCTGGTTAGCTTTGGTTTCATGCTGCAGTTGTACGAGCGCACTAAAGAACTTTGCATGACATACATCCTGTCGTCACCACCTACGTGGGCTGCGTGTCTCTATACTTGACATTGATTGGCATGTAGACGGCGTGCGTCTTACATCGACAGGTTGTCAATTCAGCTTTTTTGTTGGAATGGAGAAAAAAATTATGAAAAGGTTTGTTTCATTGCCACTTTACTATTATTATTATTGCATTACTATAAGCATTTATTTTCTCCTCAGAAAATAAGTTTCAGCATTTTTATTTCCTTTGTCAGAATCAGATTACAATGAAATATTTTGTCTCCTCCTCACTTTATGTGCTAACGAGGCTCATTTATAATAATAGAGTACTATAAAAAAAAAAAAAATAAATAAATAAATTTTTTTTTTTACTTCTAGTCTGGTTCTTTTTTCTTCTTCTATTGTTTAATGGTTGATGATAGTGTGCCTCAACTTGTAATTGGTCCACAAGTCTGAATCATTGAAGAAGTGTTTTCGCACTGCAAACAAACTGAACCACGGTTCAGTCTGATGTGGACTGAGTCCCCTTCTTTTGGTCCCATGGTCTGAACCCTGATCCTAACATGAATGTAAAAGTTCAAAGATCGAACCAAACACGGCAGGTCTGAAAACCCCCTTGGACTCTTTTAGCCCATTAAAATGTTGCACAATAGGTACATCTGTCCAACTGTGTTACTCTGTACTTTTCCACAAACTAGATTCAGAGCTGTCAATATCAAACATTTTCGGTGTAGTTCTTACAGTTTTCTGTGAACCACTTATGCTTGACCTAAATATATGTCACTATATATAATAATCTAAATCTTAAAACTGTGCATTTATACTTTTTTTTTTCTTTTTTTTTTTACCAATTTTGATTATAGAAGTGCAACTTGTTACCTATTAATTCAAGGCACTTCATAATGTAACCATATTTTATGGGGGGATAATATGTAGACAAGCGGTGAGGTGGATGTCTCACCCAGCTGAATCTGGATCTGCCTCCTTGAATTGTGGTGGATTCGTATTAAACTTTTCAAGTTTGACAAACAGGAAATGGTCAAAATAAGAAAATTAATTTCATTTTTTATTTTCACTAAATCTTGACCTGAAAGTACAGGTTAGGATCAAGAACCAATCACTTGTTTTATCTTTCAGATTGCCTCTGGGATGAGTTTTCCTCAAAGGCAACATGGGCGCATGCAGGAGCATTTCATGCTCTTTAAATCTAAGAATATGTATTCGTCAGATAAGATAAACACAAATGTGTCACACAATAGCAAATGGGTTTTGTAGATGTATCTATTTACCTTGCTCTCCTCTCTCTGCCTCTCCCCTACACTTCACCCTGCATCCATACACTCTCTTACACACACACAGACATTTCCTTTTCATCCACCCATTGCTCTCCTATTACACAATAAGGTAAACCCGTGGTATTCGGTTCCTCTCTGTCTTTTTACCCATGGTGCTATTCATCCATCCTTTCTGCCTGAAGCCAGGGAAGACAGTGGGAAGAGTTCACATGAGACGATCCCCCTGACAGTGTGATCATCTCTGTTATGGTGTAATGCAATAAAAGAGTCCAGTTACTGTGATTTACACTGGATTACTACTCAAAACAAGCAGTGGATCAGAGATGTGAAAACACGCGGAGAAAATGACGTAACATTAAGGGTGAAGTGATGAGCCAGATGGCAAGATCAGGAAAGAAACAAACCCACAAAGAGAAGAAATAGGCAAGACATAGACATTCAGGCAAAAGGGAAAAAGGAAACAATGAATGTAAAAAAAAGAAAGAGGGAAAACAAGCTAATAGCAGCGTCGGGATAAAAAGTGCAGAAGCAGCATCCAGACAGCCTCAGTCTGAGATTAGAGAGGAAGCAAGAGAGGAGAGGGAGGAAATGGGAAAGGGAAGTGCCGAGCCATATATTTTTCTTCTTCCCCTATTTAATTCATCCTTTTCCTCCTCTTATCACAGATCAGGACACACACACACATTTGAATGGCCTACTGGAGAGTCTAAGCGGAAAATGCAGCTCCGTTCCTCAAATAGAGAATTTGCCTGAGAGTCTGTTGATGTCAGATACTAATTCTCAGGTTGGTTCTCATCTTCCCAACAACTTAACAGCTAGCACAGTGCAGTCTGTCACTATGAATATCAGGACACCTTTTAAGCAAAATATAATTAGATCATATTTGAAAAGCTTTAACACCAGCCTGGTGTTGTTCCTGTGCCTTTTTGTTGTGTCTTGTTTCCCTTACTAAAGTGAGACAATTTAAGATTTCAGAGGAGAAAATAACATAAAAGCATCCTCTTGCAAATGAAAAGTTGAAATCCAAACCCTCTAAGGTTCCTATCACTTCCCTCTCTCCTCACTGCTGCAGCTGCTGCAGACTTACTCGCTGGTTGGCACACATTTAGGTCGTAGGTCACGTCAGAGGCTGAGCTGTCACACAAACACACAGATACACTTTGCACAAATGTGTTTTTGCGTAATACTTTGCTAGCCAGGCATGACTAACTTGTAAAATCTTTATAGAAAATGGAACAGACACAAGTGTGTGACATGAGAAGGCAGACAGGAAGTTGTTTTTCACCCACTTGCAATCAAGTCCTACAACAATACATTTGTTTTTGCTTTAGGTTTTATTTTGATAGGCCTGTGGAGTTATTTTAAATGAGATCTACATACTGCAGTTTTGGTTCATGCATGCAACTTACATTTTTCGTGATTAGCGTAATGCACTTGCATGCACTTTACTGCACGTTGATTCTCTTTCATTGACTCATCTGGTTGGCTGCATCCCAACCCAGCCCAGACCTTCAATCAACTCAACTCAGCAAGTAAGTGATGTTTTTTGGCTATGAGGATACTAAAGTGTTGAAGTCTGTCCTTATAGGAGTCCATTAGGCTTAAATCAACTGAAAACAAAGAATGGATTAGTCTGCACTTATATAACACCTTTTTACCTTAGCGGACATCAAAATGATGTACAATTTGCTTCACAATCACACGCACCATTCTCAATGGCGACAGAGCTTCTCCATGGAGACAGAGCTGCCATGAAAGCAGCAGAGCTGCATGTTCACCTGTGGTCTGGAGCAATTTAGGGTTCAGTCTTACCCAAGGACAACCCGCTCTACCATCTGAGCCACTGCAGTTGCCCCAAATAAATGACGCAAAGTGAAAATTGGCTTTGGCTGCAGTTTGAACACACCTTTACACTATGGTCTATCATGTCATCATGTGTCATCCAGAAAGTTTCCATTTGGGAACCTCCGACTTCTAGTTTTACAGCATTCTCAAACAAGCAATATGGCAGCTCCCAGAAAACATGTATTGTTTCTGCTGTGAGAATAAAAAAAAGTGACAAACAACCTTGTCGTCATTCATATAAATCCACAGAGATAAAATGGAGCTTGGGAAGTCAATATTACTTGTACACTAGATTTCCATACGTTTTGATGTACTGTTGTGTCATTATTTACAATAGTCTTCAGCCTGTACCTCTCTTAGCTCTTTACCTGAACATGTCTGTTAAAAGCTATCGGATTATAATTTTTTGAACGCTATTGGTGGTGAGGAGCAATGAGAAGATTGGTGTGAAGGTTTTTTTTTTTCTTCTTTAGGCTTTCATAGCTAAATCTGTCTTATAGAAAGGTGGCGATATGGCGGCGTGGCCAAACTGATCTCCCTACTGACGGATGTGTAATTAACATATGTCAAAGGGGATGGAGTAAAGCAAGATCTCCATCATGATTATGAGGTGACAGTTTAGTCTTTATTTGAGCGTATGGTGCGATCAGAGTTTTACCCGAGGTGCAAAGGAAACTCTTCAGAGTTGGATTGGCAAACGCGCAGTTAAAATGTGTTAACTGTATTTGCTTAATTCTCCTCTATTCAATCGAGTGTCATTAACTGCTTTTGGAATAAGACATCAAATGGTCTCCTGAGGCTTCTTCATCATGAGTTAACCAGCTCCAAGATTTTAATCACAAGTGGGTCACTGTATGTGCATGAGGATGTAAGGTTAGCAGGACAAAAACTAATATGTTGTTCATATTTGAGGAAAATAAGATTTGTGAATTTGTAGGCATTGATCACAGTGAGGTTTACTTCTCTCCATCTTATCCCTCAGTTCAAAGTTGATAAATATTGACCTTTATTGAGTTTTTTTTGTTTTCCTTTGAACATACAGAAGTCATTAACTCCTCAAATCACATGAGATTCTGAGTTATATGTTCTTTAAAAAAGAATATTGTTGTGATTCAATGAAGAGTTTTTGTGAGTGGTGGCCTGGTTTCTTTTCTCTTTAATGAAGTTTATTTCATAGGTTTACCTCACATTTTTAGGAATCAACCAAATCTGTTCCTTTCGTGAAAGACAGATAACAAACACTGGTCCAACCCTCATTACAACAACCTCCTTTAAAAAAGAGCAGTATTGACGTGTGGTACATGCATTTTTAATAACCAGTCACATCTCCTACACTTCATGTTTCAAAGACATTAATTTTTTATTCAGCTCTGTACACTCTACAAATTTACCTCCAGGATCATCTAAGCACAACTGAGGAGATTCAATTTGATCCTGAGGAAGATGCTGATCACAGACTGGTGGTTATGCATAACCAGCCAATTATACAAGTTGAGTCCTAAAAGTGTCTTGAGTCTACATTAATAGCACTTGAACTAGAATATTCATGTGGACTGGATTTGTTCTTGTCTGCAACAATGTACTTTTTATGTCGATTGCGTCTGCGTGGAGTCGAACAAAAATGTTTTAGAGAGAGTAATTAGATAAGGAGTGACTGCATGAGCCTTTCTGTGTCATCACAATCACAGTTAACACATCTGGCTCAGACTGAGAGGAAAATAATTGCTTCAGTTCAGCGGTGCAAAGTGAATCACTACATTGTGTCTGTGTCAGCCTATGTGTTGTGTTGCTGAGATACTGAAGTTATCTGCTAGTACGTCCTGTCCAATCTCACAATATCACCCTGTGCTTCAACAGGTGACAGTGAGTCACTGCAGCATCTAAAATGTTCTCGGTCCAACATGTATACACTACACCTTGCTACCTACGTACCAACATACCTACCTATATCTCCAAACCTATCTACGTACGTATCCGTACCCACCTCCCAACCAACCAATCTATCCACCCACCCACCCATCCATCTGTTATGCATGGCAGTAAATTTTCCTTCACTTTAATTTTCTATTGGAATACAGACGTTAAACAGGTACAGTATGGGATGGATTTATACAACAGCTTTACAAGTATATTCGTAAAATCTACATGATGTTTACTTGTTATACTGATGAATAATTCCTCATGTAAAGACAGCAGAGTGACATTGCTTCGATGCCCTCAAAGTCTGCTGTTGTTGAAGGTAAATATTCAATGGCAGCTCTCTCCTGAAAAGGGTCCACTGCTCATCTCATAACGATGTGTTCCTGAGTCTCATTAGGAAGAAACTGATGGTGAAATTCATACATCTAAAACATAAACACTTATGTTGTGTTGCTGTAATTACGCCCTGATAGTTCAGAAACCCACACTGCAGTCTGAGGTTTATACTAATTGCCGTGACTGACATCAACCCTGGGGTCACATTTAATTTGGGGCTGTTCGAGGTGAACACACAAACATGTGGACACACACACACTCAAGGCTCAGAGCCATATTCAAAACACAAAGGATGGATATGAATATGCAGATTTCTATTTTCATCAGTGTGACAATCTGCCACTCACGGCTTGTTCTAAACTGTGTGTGGCTGTGTATTTTTGTACTGTAACCCCTGTTGTAGAGGACATGACAATTGGATCTGGGTTATAATTGTTCTGTCGGTGAGGATGGCAGATTTAAAGGCCCATTAAGTCATTTCCTTACAGCAAAAAGCACCAAATAATTAACTTATGTTTAATAAAAATAATTCTCTGCAATTATTTCCTGACATTTCTGACATTCGACCCCCCCCCCTCCCCCCATTGCAATTATAAAGGAAAAGGTCATCCAGCATGAGATGGCAGGGTCACTTGGTTGGTGCTCCACTTTGGTCCAAATTGAAATTCTTCAATAACCGTTGGATGGGATGCCAGTAAATGTTGTACAGACATTCATGGTTCCCAGAGGATGAATCCTAATGACATTGGTGATCTATGCCTTACTATGTTGAGTGCCCTGACTTGTGTTGTGATTTAGCACCATATAAATATACATTAATTGAGTTGAAATGAAGCTCCTGACCTTAACACCACCATGTGGATTTATATTTGTGGTTTTCTGTGACATGTTTGAACAATATTAGATGGGCTGGCACACAATTTAATTCTGTTATTCAAGATAAGCATGTTGACCTACCTGCTGACATAAGCATTCAGTTGAAAACCTGTCAGACTTTTCAACCTGCACATAGTGGTTTTAAATACATTTAAACTGTAGACACTGCAGACATCCCTAATTTCTAAGAGTTAGGAGATAATGCTATGCAAAAGCATTTAAACTGAAATATATACTTTGCTGTAAAATTACTTATTTGACATTGTTACTTGGATAAAATGTTGTCCCACTGTATTATGATTATGAAAGTTTTTTTTTTAAATTCATTATAACACTCTTATGTACACCTTTAGAAGTTAAGTTGCCATCTTAATTTAAATATGTCTCTATCCAAACTCAGACACATTAAACTTTTTGTTTTGTGAGACTGGTTGTTCTGTTCTGTTGCTACTCCACGGCTTCTTGAAAAGGTCTCTATAAAGCTTCCTGTCAACGTGTCTATTGTGTTATGAGAGACAAACTGTATCACGCCAAATAAAACTGATAACCATCACATGGAATGAAGAGAGGAAGCTCAACAGCGGCTCGTCCCATTATTAGTTTTTCGTGTGTGGGTGTCCACATGTTTGTGTTTCTATGTGCAGAGCGAGGAGAAGGGAGATGACGAGACAAGATATGAGATGGACTATAATAGTTTGAAAAGTTTTAAATGATTTTGGACTGACATAGAAAAATATTTTTTGTGACAATGTTGTTTCCTGTTGTTGAAAAGACTGAAAGGTTAAAAAAAAAAATAAAAAAAATAAAGTGACACACTGGCTGGACAAAGTGAACAATGGGAATGAGAAGGACAGGGAACAGAGGTCTTCTAAGAATTTCTAAATAGGAGGCCAGAAGAAGGGCAGCACTCACGTGGTCCAGAAAAAGGACCAGCATGGGGAAAGAAAGTATGACTAGTATGAGTAGGATGGGGATGCAGCAGGGCGCATTGACATAACCTGAGCAAACCAATGATTGCACGATTACTTGCTCAGAGGTGTAACCCACTTCAACAACACCCGGAGCATATCTTCAGTTGGTATCTAAAGGTCCTGAGGAAGTAGTGCTAGCATCTTGACCAAGAGCTGAGGGTAGTAGTGGATGCCATCTGAGCAGGAATTTTGAGCAACAAATAAGTACAGCCTGTGAGGAAGGCATTTGGCTTCATCAAGGAAAAGAGACAGGCTTCATCAGCACTTAATATCATTCAGTGGGCTTCTTGCCACTGTTTTGAACTGGCAGCTGAAGATTGACCTCGGTTCCCAGACACCATCACAGACACCACAATCAAGCTGGCTGTGGTCCTAAACTTTGAAAAAACAAGGCATATGACTCAAAAGACGCTGTGGGCCTAGAGGGCAAGTACTGGAGTCAAGCATGGCATGCACAACACTGTGCTGGTCTTATGCAGGGCCTTCAGGCTCTTTGGCATCAAAGGACTCCACTGGAAAATAAACCATTCGGGACAACAATAATCCTAGAAAGAAAGTACGATGCCTGCAGATCAAGAGGGGCAATCCAGGTACCAGACTTGGTCACAAACAGGGGCCTGATAAATCCTGGAGTGGGTGACCGAAAAAAACCTGACGACCCATAGCTGATTCTTTTTATTTAAACCTCTTTTTGGTGACTTGGAGGTAGCAGAAACAAGTTGTCATCATGAAACTGATTTGTGACCTTTTAAGCTGATATAGTTAACTTTTTTGCAACTTTTTTCCACATTTGGAGACATGTTTCTGTCCCCAAGCTCAATGCAATCCCAAATTTACTCTCCTATACAGCTCTGTTTTTAGTTTCTAACAAATCTTGAGGGAAATATCAGCCTCTTTAGCTATTCAATGCTGCACTATGTTCACCAGCCAATGCTATGTAGCTGAAAACACCCATGCATACATCCCTATGTGAGTGTGTGTGTTTATGTGTGCACAGGCACTACCCATCAGTAAAGGAGTTTCCATGGACAAGTAAAGGAGCTGTGATTTGTCGAGAGACACACAGCTGAGCCCTGCTGTCCACGGCCAGCAACCATAGCTAATTTGAACAGACAGATTACAGTTTTTTTTTAACTGCAAGAAAGCAAATCTTTTGTGTTGTGAGTGTGTGTGTGTGTGCGCGCTTGTGACATTCCCACAGTAGCCCGTCTTTAATACAACAACCACTAGGCCTATTAAATATCCCCTGATCTGTGGCCATGGCATTTACTTCTCCCCCTCAATCCTTCCTTTCATCCCTGCTGCCAAACAACGCTCACAGCAACAACTGTCCTTTCATCGAGGCAGAGTGTGTCTGTGCATGTGCATGTTTGTGTGTATGTGTGTATCTTCTCACCATAATTTGGGGCTGAAAATCTTAACTTGAAAAATACACTCGCAAAAAAGAAGAAATTGCAAACAGGCTTCAAAGACAGGATTATTGCTAAGAAGCAAGAGAGGGCTCGGACGTTAGCCTGTACACTCAGAACAGGCCTGGCTGCTCTGTGTGTCCGTGTGGATGCATGTGCGTTGTGTGCAGATACTGAACTAATACATACACTCGGAGTGAGTGTGTATATAGAATATTTCATGTGAGAAAATGTAGAACTTGAGTGTTTGACTGTATGTCAGACATGTTCCTTTTATGTGCAGCACACTTTTTTCTGTGTTTTTAGTTTCTGCAGGCTTTTAATGTACAAAATGGAATGGAATGTGATCCCACTTGCAGTCATTAAAATTTATATTAAAACAACACTACACAGCTGGCTGCCATGTGCTGACACAGTGACTTTGTCCCACTTGCATGAGCTTATTTGAAATTAAGAACAAAGGGTGAAACATTTCCTCTTCTCTTTCACTATTTCCTCTTTGTTCTTTTATTCGGTGACCTCAATTCCTCTGAATTTTAAAACTGGTCCCCACTCTAGTAAAGTTGTCACTGCACTGCTAAAACTACCCATCTTAAGAAATTATTTAGACTAGACAGTGCTAATGTTAAGAGTTTCAGTTATTCCTTAAATCATTGATTTTCTTGATGCAAAATAAATTGATTTAGCTTTTTCCGTCTCGATGTAAGATCCTGATGTCTTTCTTTGAAATTCCTGACTCATATCCGAAACGTGTAAATTTATACAAAACCACAGGCGTGTGCTGCCACTTCTTTTGAGAAAACACAGATTGGAAGATTGAATATGAGCCAAACAACTTAACAGTTTTTGCAGGGTTCAGCGGCTGCCACTGAGCTGCTGCCAGGGTCCTCATTTGCCGCTGTTTATCACCAGCCTGCTAACATCGCGTCCAGTGGGATGATAAATGGCTGGACGCCAAAGAGCACATGAATCACCTTGTTAATGACAGAACAATGCATATTGCACATGGTTACATGTGAAGCCGCAGGCAGCATGCCTTCGTCTTTGATCGCATGTGCGGCTGCCCTCTCTCACAAGTGTAAATTGGATCTGTATTTATCTTGAGAGTTGTTTGTGTTTGTGTTGGTGTTGTTTTTGTTGTTGTTGTTGCAGCATTCAGACACTCGTCTTTACATTACTCTGGGCCTTCTTAAGGCTGCCATGACTGTTTTCTGATGTGCTAGGAAGCCTATTGGTTGAGTCACGGTGCTCTTAGTAAAGTGTTGTTGATCACACCAGCTAAACTTGACAGGCCAATTCCTCAGGGAGGGAAGGAGAGTCAGAGTAGGGAGAGAGAGAAATATTCAAAGGTGGGTAAAGAGGAATGGAAAACCTTGACAGTATGATTAGCACAAATGGAGAAAAATAAAGCATGCAGACTGCAGTGAGTGCCACAGATTCAGAGGTAAGCAGGAACACACACCAAAGTAATCACATACAAATAAGCACATCTGTGAACATAAAGGGAACCACGGCAACACGCACATACTGTACAAACTCAAGTGATCACACACAAACAACTGCATATGTGATCTGGATGTATAAGCACTGCACAGTGAGACTTGCCTGGAATCTTTGCACACACACATACACACAGACAGATATGATGAAACCTAACCTTGCCAGCCAGGTTTGCAGACCGGCTTGACATCAATGCGGACAGGGACACTGTGCAGGGCTCTCTTCTGGCCGCAGTCCCAGGCCGTCACCTGGATCTCGTACTGCTGCTGGCGGTCGTAGCTCAGCTTCTCTGTGTTCCGGATGTTACCTGGTGGGGAGAAAAGGTCAAGATCCAAGTCAACCCAAATAGCTTTTTAAAGCAACTCTTTATAATGCATTATAGGGCAGTGTTTCTCAAATGGCGGGGCCATTCTGGGTGGGTGTCGGATGTTTGCATAAAGAAATCACTGAGGAAGAAAAGTCAAACTACAGAATTTTGATGCCTGCACTGTTATGATGAAGGACATATGTATTCCATGATACAGCGTGCATGCAGTAACTGTTTGATTCTTGCAGTCGCTGTAAAATCAAAACTAAGGTCAGCAATTCAGTAGTTAACTCTCATTCAAATATTTAGATAAGTCTGCCTTTTTATTCAATACTGTTGAATTACGATTCTTGAAACTCGATTAGATGAGTATGCCTTTATATTTCATTGAGTTTTTGCCGGGGTTGCACTTTCATTTTGTTTATTTCATGTTTTGAACAGTACATGAAGGCATTGTGTTATCATGCACTATCTTTTGTGAAATAAATGGCTAAAAATAAATAAAAATATTTGGGGCATGGCTTGATGACGATGGCTGAGGTGCCCAAATTCTTTCCTATGGAAGGCCAAAGACTAATCTGGATGGAGGGCCATGGGCCAAAAATGAATGTTTATGTGAAATGGCATTTCATTAAAATGTCACATATTTTCGAGAGAATTATTATTCTAAATCTAAAATAAACATTGTGATAATTAAAACTCTACTCTTTAATCGATGTGATAATAATGAAATTATTTTGCAGAAATTATTGTCAAAAACAGTCATCCTGCCAATTTTTTTAAAAAATGTGATCTTGTCTGTGTCATTCCCTTGATCTCTAATGTGGACTGGCAGATCAAAGCTAGTGATGTAGGACACAATGATAGCGCATGGGCATCAGAGAATGCCATCGTTCTTTGTAGATAAGACGAAAGGTCAATGTTATTTAACAGGCAAGCTTAACAGCACCATACTGTAGATTCCTATAAAACTCATATTATGTACTGCAAAAAAATGTATGGTTTGTAGTCATTACGATTTAGATTTTACAGCACTTATAAGGAAAACAAGCATGAACTTGTCAAATGCTGGTGTGGGACAAAACAAAGAAGGTGCCGGTAAAACTTGGACCATGTACCCAATATTGGCCTGCTCTGGACTCAGGTAAAGTATGGGTCCTATGAAACAGCTGAGAACCACCGTTGTAGAGTAAGTTCAGTCCATGTATTTTATCTAATAATACATACTTAGTAGTTTGGTTTAAGTTTTAAGACCCTGAAAGCTAAAATTCAGCCAGCATTATGTCAGTAGGTAAAATGTATTTTCTGGTTGAAGTGGAAGTGAGTTCAATAAAACTAATTCTGAGCAGGTAGCTTCTGTCTTTTAGTACTTCAGTTTCACCGTACTTCTTCCTGTGTGCCAAGATTCCCCATCAGTGGAAAACCCAACACCTGTAATTAATGTAGGCAATTAAAGCTAATATATATGAGGCAGCTCATTAGGGGGGGAAGGGAAAGAGGGTTTGCACAGTTCTTGTCTTTGGCAATGAGTCTTTTTCACTAAGGACAGTTTTGACATTTCAAATTAGGGAAAGCACAGGTGTAAATAAAATTAATGATGGCTGACTTCCATTTAGCTGCTTCAGTTTCAGGGCCCGAGGGATGCAGTCACAACACATTGTGAGACTAAATGTAGCTCCTACATAGCTGAGGCAACAAAAACCTCCAAGACTCTCAGGATTTTGGTCTGAGAGAAACACGCACTCAACACTTCAACAGTAATGAATTCCTGAAAGCATGTTTAGACTGTGGGATAATTAATATTGCTGAATATAAACAGGACCTTACTGGCTTGTGTTCATAGACAGTATTTAGTTTCTGGGTATGAAAAGTGAAGCTAATACAGAAGTGCAATAGCTGAGATCCACTATGGGCAGGCTCCAAAAGATTTCCATTCAAAAAACATCAACTTCTATCATGAAATACAAACCCAATACATTTGTTTAATTATAAAGTTGTCTTGCCAACATTTTGGTGTTTTACAAACAGTGTAAATTTCTATTTCTGTTATCAATTCCACCAGTGCATTTCGTCCTCTGACATGTCAAGATGTCTGTTGCGAAGGAAGCATATCATTGAGCTGAAAATCTACAACAGGAAGCATGTTCTAACGACTCTAAAACCTTCAATCTGTAATGAGGCTATTGGTTCAGATCTTTGCTCACAGAGGCTGATGTCGTGTTGAACAAGTGAAGTGGTTTGGGAGTTTATTATAAAACAGAAAGTAAAACATTTTTGTGAAACATTAAAAATCCCCAAACCCAAATCTGTGTGCTGTAAGTGTGAAACAGTCTGGAGTTCCTCAATCATCAGTGTTTGGAAGACTGACTTTATAGAGTCATAAACGGGCTGTGTGAGCTTTTACAGCTAAATGAGCTTAATTTGACTGCAGTCATAAGCAGTGTGAGACATGTTTTGTATTCAGCGCTACTCTTTTAAATGTGTTCTTAATGGATCTGATCTGCGGTCTGATGCCTGGAAGAAACTCTTAAGACTTTAGAGTTTACCATAAACTATAGAATGTATGAGTTGAGTATATGCTGTACTCTGTCTCGGGGAAAGTAAGCAGATATTTTTAACTGTGTGTCCACTCTATAAGCTTGTGTGTCTTTATGGTATTTTTGACTTTCTAGCTAACACACAATGTGTATATGCTGTTTATTTGCTTACACAGCATGTGTGTGTGTGTGTGTGTGTGTGTGTGTGTGTGTTGGCGTGTGTTTGCTTAAAGCAGTAATTGGCATTACATTTTTTAACCCTCGTCATATGTCATTGTCAAATTAACTGTGATGGCTTAATATAATCATTGTAACAAATGAGATCATAGTGGAGATGACAGGTAGCCTCTATCTCTCAAAGTGGTTTGATTAGTGCTCGTGTTTCTCAAAATTGAGAACCCGTTACCATTAAATCCCTGTTGCTTCTGGACGCAGAGACCATGTTGGTACTTGTTCCCCCCTGCTCACCTCCTGGGTGTTACTTTTCAGAAGGTAATAAATATCCCACCCATTCCACCACTACTGTTAGCCCTTGAATGGTATCATTATCCATCAGAAGTGGGATTACCATTGTTCATGGTTCATGGTGTCATTCGCTAAAGTCACTCCTTCTTATTAGTTTTCGAGCAGTCCATCTGAAAATAATCCCATCATTAATTACATATTAGGTCTCAAAAAGCAGTTGGGATAAGGAAAAGTTAATGGGTGGGTTTAAAAAAAACTCAAACATGGTTCTCCTGAGTGAAAATTCTGTGTTTGTTAATCCAACTATCCCCGAGCTCTTTTCTACGTGGACTTCATCACTCTCTGTACTTCACATGACCTCCGACAAATGACTTCCTTCTTCGACCGATCTTCGCTACCGGAATGTTTGATGCGATGATCTTATATAAAGAAATGCATCAAAATGAACGTGGCAATGATTTTGACCTGTTATACTGTTGCAGTCAGCACCTTAAAATAATTGAATAACCCATATGTCTCTACAGGATGTTCAGCATACAGACCACATTCAGGCCCCCGAGAGTCTCGTGGCTCGTTGGTAACCATGACCCATTTTCCAAGCCTGCGTTGTTTCTCATGCTGCGCAGAGTGCATGAAGGGAGCTCTTGTAGTCTTAATGTGTCTGTTAATATTTGATGAGTCTTCCATTACAGACGCTTGACAATGCAATACACGCAGCCAGGCCTGGGCAGGGAGGGGGCACCCTGACGGAGAACACTTGTCGGGTATAAAGTGCATTGAAAAGAGATGCTATTAGCCCTTATTGGCTGCGGGTTGAAACATAGCTGGAATGAGTGACTGCAACTTCTATTACAGCGGGGATGCTTCTTGAGGTTGTTGCATTGTGGTAAGAGAGGTGCAGAGGGAGCTGAATGTTGATCATGTGGTATATTTGAATACGGGTGTGTGAATAGGAGGATTCATATGAGGACGGCATTGTTCGCCTTCCCGTTCTCCTCATTGCCCATTCTCTGTCTTCCTCTCAGCTTGTTAAAAATTCCTTTCCTCCTCCCTCTCACTGTCCAACCTTCCCATTCCCTCTCAGTGCACATCATCGTCTCACTGTTTTGCAGCCTCATCCCATTTACCTGTTTGCTGCCTCATCTGTTGTGCTGCTCTTTCTCTTTTTTTCCTCTCACACACACACACACACAGACAAGTATTAAATGCACACTTACACACTCACACACTCACACCTTTCTGCATGACGGAGGTTCCTATTCCTGCTCCTTCAATTACTACATCAACTTATCCGTGTCAGCAGCCTGTGCGTGCTGTGACTGCTGGTGAGGGTGGCTAGCTAGTAAATGACTGCTTTACCCTCCAGCTCACTCTCTCTATTTGCTTCTCTATCAAAGCACCATAAACACACACACACACACACACACACACACACACACACACACACACACACACACACACACACACACACACACACACACACACACACACACACACAAAACCATCCCTGCATGTGTCTGTGCGAGTTCCCTCCATCATCCCTGTATAATTACCATCCAGTTTTTACAACAGAGCATTTCTTACCTAAAGCTGCTTAAACCCCCTTTGTCTTTGTTTGAAGGACAATGCTGCCATTAATCCAGGGTGTCAATAAATTGCATAAAAACACTGAAACCAAAAATATCTTATCTCCCAACAGTTTCTTACTTTACTAAAACATGGGTCCCACAATGTTAAATGCTCGAACAGGAGGAAATATAGGCTGTTTTTTAGGGACTATTTTCAGTCTTAGAGTTGAAGTGAGTATGACAATGAGAGTGTTTGTGGGCTTTACTCAAAATTAAATACAGCGCCCATGTTGATAGTAATGAAGGATCATCTGGTGCAGACGTGTAGTTTTCATTCGCCATGTAAGCAGCATAGATGTAGTGATGATCATGTTGCTTGATTGTCCACATTTGAGTCCAGAAACAAATATACTACTGAGTAAATTGCCTTGATATTTTACACAGACATTCATTGTCCACAGAGGATGAACCCCTTTGATTTAATGATCACCTGGCATTTTCTTCAAGTATGACATTAAGGGTTTTAAGTTAAATGTCCCTCTAGGACAATAGTAACTTTAGTTATACTGTACATACATTTTTGTTTATTGCTGATTACTTGCAAAACTACCAGCCTCGGTACTTTGTGTTTAGTCACAATTAGCAAATGCATGCTAATATCTTAAACTAAGGTGAAGGGCATGGCAAACATTTTACCAGATGAACATCTGCTTGTATTGTATTTGGTCCTGCATTCAAATTATTTACCGTGTTCATGAGAAGAGTCCATATGAACGCTTCCCTCAAGTGGTATTCACAACCTACCTTGAAACCTTGACATTTTTTAAAGGTCCAAGTTCTCGAGGTGTGACATGTTTGCTGATATTGTCAGATATGGCCATGGAAATTCATTTTTCATTGGATGAAAAGTTAATACACTGTAATTTTAGTCGCAATTTAATTATATGTCTTCTCCATAATATTGTCTCTATATGTCATCACGCCTTTGCGTTTCCTGCATTACATTACCTGACTTCTAGCTCGCTAAATTGTTAGCCTCTCTGGCTTTTAGTCACCGTCCATGTTGCCGTTGCCTAACAGCGGTGTTCTTTTGACTAAACCACTTGAGTGCCGAGCACACCGTGCAAATGACATGTCGTAACCACAAGCTCACAAATTTCATTTGAAGGCAGCATGGCTGCCTGATGTTAGCATTTAGCTCATAGCATTGTAAAGCCGAAGTGTCAAAGAGGTCGCTGAACTTTTGCTGGATGTGCAATGCACCATCCCTTGGCAAAGTAAAGCATCACTTTGTAACATGGATACGGCACTGTTTATTGATAAACAGCAAATGATTGCTGCATTGATTTGCTAGCTGTAAAATATTTTATTATAGGCCACACTGCAAGGTTTTGGGGTTTGATAAACCTTGAGTTTCATAAATCTGTTACCCCAGTCAGATTTCCTGCATCACATTTCATTGTCTCAATTGTTCCAGAAGCAACACATCCCCACCAACACAGGGCTGATTTGTGCTGTAACGCCGACTAGTCTTGTTAATGTCGATGGCACAAGGGAACAACCTGTATGAGGCTTCGAATACAAAAGCAATATCTGTCTCTTCGTGGGATTTGCTGACAATTAGAATATCACCAGCCTTATCCTTTATGTTTGGTTTATCCCAGCCACAATTTACCACTTACCACCATCCCTTATCCTGTTTTACCACTTAGACAGATCTCACTCTCACAGTCAACCTCCATTTTCCTCCCTCCCTCTTCCTCTCTCCCTCAGGCACTTGAGTTCAAGAGCTCTCATAGCCTTTTTCTCAGCGGTCAATGGCTGAGCAGGAACCCTTCAAATGGAGAGAGAGCGCTCCGGCTACAGCCTCTCCCACGTATCATTCACAGTGCAGTTTGGCCCAAACCTTACCCAGTCAGCCTTTTTATTGCAACACCTCAGCAGTCGCACACTCTTAGCGGTCGGCAGCAGCAAAAATCTAAACAGTAATGTCCCTTTCATCTGAGCAAAAAAACATATGGGTGTAGTCTCAGCAGCACTAATCTGCCAGTTGTATTTATGTAGCTTGTCTAACAGCGATACAACACTACAAGTCTAGAGTTAAAGTGTATGCCCAAATAATATATTAAATCCTTTCTGACTTTGTGTGAAGTACCCAGCAAATTGTGAAAAGAGAAAAGGTAAATTTGACTATTTGGAGATATGAATGTAACAATAGTCATGGACATCCATATTAGGAAAGTCACAGAGGTCAGTCTATGTGACAATCAAGAACGGATTTGTTTTCTTGGCTATCTCACTTTTTTATTGTGTGTGTGAGTTATGTTAACATAATAATCTCTACAAATATTGACAATATATAATAAACTATGAAGTAAAAATATGAACCAGCAACTCAGTAAAGTTAAGTACATTTTTGAGGGTGTCTGAGAGTGTCAATGGATTTTTCTTAGTCTTTATCTTCGTCTCTGTGTGTTTTTTTTAATGTTTGTGCGAGCATCGACTTCTGTGATCTGATTTGTGGCGAGTGATGGCTCTCTGGGCAAAGCTTGACTTTGTCCTTGGAAAGAGCAGAGAACAAATTTTTACCCTGGGGAGAGACATCTGTCAGCGTATTAAGTTTAGCTACCAAAGTATGCAGATATGTGTATGCACAGTATGAGAGAGAGAGAGAGAGAGTGTGTGTGTGTGTGTGTGTGTGTGTGTGTGTGTGTGTGTGTGTGTGTGCTTCTGCTGTGGGTGTGAAGTTTATGTATACTTTATACATCGACTTGATTTTTAGATAGTAAGTGTCACAGTGTTATGAAATAAATGTTATTTTTTTTGTATCTTCCATAAATACAATGAATTGCAAATGGAGTGCAATAGAAAAAACAAAAAACTTTAAAGTTGATCTGGAAGATTTTCTTGGACTTATGGGAAATCATTGAAATAAGTAAAACAGAACTGCTGTAAGATGAGACAGGCTGAGAGAAAGTCAGTTAACTAAAAATTTTATTGACAGCTTTTCAAAAAAACACTTGCAATGCACTGGATGTCACAGGCTGTTCATAGCGAGGAGATATAACAGTTTTTTTTGTGGCAATTACTAACATATCTGTGGATGCTGTTAACATATGTCCCCCCTCTTCTACTCACCATTGCGATCTATAGCAAACGGTGTGTTGGTGGTGGTGATCTGGTAGTTACAGATCTGGCTGTACTGTGGGGAGCAGTCCTGGTCGGTGGCCTCCACTTGCAGGATGCTGTCGTAAATCTTGCCCTCTGTCACCGCTGCTCGGTACTGAGGTTCCCGAAACACCGGAGCAAACTCATTCACATCGTTGACTTGAATGTGAACAACTGCCCTGCAGACAATAGGGGGAGAAGAGTGGGCATTAATATACGATGGTATCATCTGCATAGAGTGTTATTAGATTAATGACAGTACTTTTATATTGCCTCAGGGAGACAAAACACATTTTAGAAGGTGTAATTTGCTAATAAGATTTAGATATTAGGTTATTCTTGACGAGTGTCTAGTCTACTGTACATGGTACAATAGAGCAGCAGCTGATAAGGAAGCAAGCATTGTCAAGTATAGTGAAGAAGCAGAGATGAATTTGAGGGTGAATCCACCAAATTTACACATTAGATTTAGATTGCATGGTATGAGGAGTACTTCTGCAGTGCTTCTTAACTCATCACAGTCATCTTAGCTCAATGTCTGACAAGTTGGGTCGGGATTAAAGAAAATACATTAGTTGCAGTTGCAGTATAGGAACGGTGCAGGGTTAGGATCTTGACTCCACAAGATGTCTCAGCGTCTGCTGCTTCAATTTCTACCAACAAAGTCCTGAGGGAGTCTCCCAATTTCAGTGAAGAGCATAATTAAGTCACTCTAGTACCTTAGAAGACATTTCAAATTATCCAATACCTATTCACCATTGCCTGCATGTTAATAAAGTTAATTATTCATGTTTTCATTCATTATTTAGCTCAAACACCACTCATGTTGACACTTTATTTTTTAAGTAACTGTCGGTCAGAAAAATAACATTTATTTACAGTTCGTCGTCTTTATTTTCAAGAAAATAAAAGGGAGACCAAGAACAAAGAACAAAGTGACTTTATAAATGGGAAGAAGTCATGTGTGTCTGTATGCTCGTGTTACATTGCACCTAAACATCTCAAAGCCCTACCTTAAATGCCTTCCAAGGCTAAATACTGTACGTCTTGTGATGTCCAGAAAGAGACAGCACTGGGTGCAGAAATGTAACACCTTCTTTGTTTTAAGAAACAACGAGGTGGAGATGAGTTTGTGTTTTATGGGATTAGCTGGTGGGTATGTTAATGACGGTGAAATCATCCTTTTAAAAGATCCCGTAAACATCTCCCCAACATGTGGTCGCTTGGAGATGGAGACTGGACAACAAAGAGGGAAGCAGTGGGGAGGCAGAGCTCGGGCAGAATGGATTTTCACACTGCCATATCTCTCTCTGTCACAAGTATACAAACACAGGCCATGGTTTGTCTTTGAGGCTGTATACACAGGCGGTTTAATAGTTTGATAGAACACACAAAGACGTAAACAACTGGTGGGAAAACAGAAAGGACAAAGGCAATGAGGAAAAGCAACTAACTACGTAACTAAGTGTGTTTACTCAAGTTTACTAAAATACAAACAGAACTTTGTTTCAGTATTTCCATTTTTACTTCTTTTTGACTTTTACTCTATCACATTTTGATCCTTCAAGTCTTAGTTTGAGTATCAGTAACGGTGACAACAGGCACTGATCCATCATCATGTTCTGAGTGCATAAAAAAACCACTTATTAGTCAGTGCACCATGTGCTTTTCTGTTCCTGTTGAGAGTCAGCTCGCAGCAACCTGCTCGTTATTTCAGAGTTACACATTTGTTATTCATCCTCAAAAGCTCTCATGCATTTTATCAGACATGTAAGCATGCATAACACACAACCGTAAAAATAAATACCAACTGGCAAATTATTCAGTGATGATGAAAATATGGTCAGAAGCAGCTTAATAATGAAGCATTCACCCAATAAATCATGACATATGTCTCTTCTATACGTGATATTACAGTTGCCATTAATTAGCTTAATTAAATTTTATAGGCAGCGGAATACAGACATTCACCGTTTACATTCCCAAGGTGTTAAATGGGATTGCTTTGTCACAACCGTTGGCTTAGCTGTACACAGAAGGTACCTTATGTCTTTTGCGCTGTGACGTTGTGGGTCGAAAAAGGTCATGTGACAAAGAACAAAGGGGGAAAAGTCTGTATAGGGAGGAGGGCAGGGGTTGTTGAATGGAATAACCCCAGTACTGTCACTCGGGGGATCAGTGTTTGCATCCATGATTGAGCAAAAGTCAACATGGATTTCTTTTAAATAACCCTAACCATGATCTTTTTCTGTAACCACAACCTTTTTGGTGCCTAAACATAAGGCCCCGCATGTGTCCGTATAAAAGGCACATACATACAAGGTGCTGTGCACTTTCTGAATCTATATAAGACGTGAACAGCTTTGATAAAAGGACAGTGTTTGATGGCCTGGGAGTGAGAACAGGTTGTTATATTGCACATTTTCAAAGCAAATATTGACACCAGACAAGCATTTTAAATATTCAAAAAGAGACCTTCACCATAATCTTCTACAGACATCCAAATAACACAAAGAAATCACGATGAAAGAAGCTATTCTGCATAATAGCAGTAACTGTTATCTACTTTTGCATGGTGAATTTTGCTTTTATTTTAATTATTTGTACTTCTACTGAAAATAAGGAGTCTGAATAAAACTTATGTAACCCCAGGTACAGAATACACAAATGAACATTCACATGACAGTGATTAATTACTGAGCTTTAGGATTAGTGGGATGTTAATGGTGATGCTAACAGCGGTAAGAGATGGTGAGAAGAAGCACTGACAGATGATGGTAGCACCAGTGTGCGCAGTAAATCCCTCAGCCAGCCTTGTTTTGTCATATTAATGACACTCTCTCATAAACATTACCCCCCTGCTTCGCCACACTCCCCAGTGGTGAGGGAGCGAACATATGTTCCACTCCTCTGGGGCTTGTATAGATGGACTGAGTGTGTTGTGTGCGTGTGTGTGTGTCATTATGTATTCATGCACACAAATGCATGATATATAACTAAATGCAGAAACTGCAAAAATATCTGTTTGTGTGCATGTGAGTGTGTATTTCTCTGCTGATGGCTCACATCTGGCTGAAGCAGACGCCTCACTCTCGAGGGTAATTGTGTATGTGTGTGTGTGTGTGTGTGTGTGTGTGTGTGTGTGTGTGTGTGTGTGTGTGTGTGTGTGTGTTAGTGTTTTCATATTGTTGGAAGATTGCCAAACCGAGCCCAAGGCTGCATTCCCTCCCTGTGCCAAGCCTCAACTCATAAGCAGGGGTCCACCAATGAGTCAGAGTGACACAGAAAGACAGCGGGGGGTTAAATGACCCCGTGGGTTCAACCATGATCATAACACCGCTAAACAAAGTGGATACAAACAAGTGCCACGGGGACAGTTATTTTAAGAAAAGTCAAAGGTTAAACAAACTACATCACCCCAGTGCATAAGAAAATACAATGAATACTCTCCTTGTCATCAAGTGTTTGTGTAAAACAGCATCATATAAAGGCCCCAGTGTGCTGGATAGAAGCAGTGGCACATGGCTTTCTTTAACATTAGTAAGATGGCATCAAACTGTCTGCTATACATTTAGTTAAATGGTCCAATAGCAAAAGATTCACATCACTGTAAGTTCAGATGCTGCCCCCCTGTTCCCAAGCTGTCATCATGTCAGTTTAACTCTAATTAAACTCTAGTCTGCAGTACCACTCCATACACTTCACTGCTAAGGCCGGCTCCATCATTGGCTGCAATCTGGACAGCCTGGAAAAGGTGGTGGAGAGGAGGACGCTGAGGAAACTATTATCCATATTGGATAATCCTGACCACCCTCTCCACCACCTGCTGTAGGGACAGAGGAGCACTTTCTCCAAAAGACTCTTCCAGCTCCGCTGTCACAAGGACAGATACAGGAGATCATTCCTGATCCAGGAGATCATTCCTGCCCACTGCAATAAGACTGTACAATAACTCACCTCTGGTCAAATCCATCACACAACAATAACACCGTTGTCTGTTTTTCTTGGTTGTTTAAATATAAAAAAAAAACAACAACAACAACTTTGCACTATTATTTAGTTAGTTTTAATTTAATTATTCTATTTTATTGTATATACCGTGCATTTTTATATTTAATATTTTTTACTGTTATTTTATTGCTTTCCTGTATCTATAAATGCTGCTGTAGCAAAAACATTTCCCCTTGGGGATTAATAAAGTATCTATCTATCTATATATCTATCTATCTATCTATCTATCTATCTATCTATCTATCTATCTATCTATCTATCTATCTATATCATAGAAGGACACATCATTGCATTAAATTAGTACCATATAAAGGTGAGTTTGATTCTCATGCAACTGTGATCAATTTGGTTGGAATTAAAAATGACTTAAGAAGAATGATGGTAGAATCACACAGAATAAGGACTGTGGATTGTGTCTCTTAAAGTGAAGATATATTCATAAGATGTCATTTATTTCCAGTATTAACAGGAGGAATGATTACAGCAAGCACTTCTTCTCTTTACTTATAAGAATATAAATAAGACTAAAACAACTGTGAACCTGCCTTTAATGAGAAACCAAAGTAAATTCTCAGCACAAGTGGAAGCAAATATGTTGTCGATCAAACCACCCTGACCTTTTGATCTTCCTCTGAAGACTTTGTGGTTCTATAAAACTGCCTTTGTTATGCTCCTGCTCTACTTCTGTAACACATAATTCCTATGACTGCATTCGTTTTTCACTTAAAATTAAAGGTATGATGAACCAATTCCTTTCACAGCTGACTCACATCAGACACATCCTATTCAGGTTGAGTGAAGGGTTTTGAAGGATTTTAAAGGAGCTGCTGTTTTTGCTCAAAATTAGTCAAAATGCAACATTAATACAGATTTGTTGTTAATTTGCTGCATTAAAATAGTTTCACAAAAAGGAAGCACATGACCTGAGAATTAACTCAGAAGTGATGTGAATACTGCTGCATGTGACAAAAATGAATCACGGCATTCTAATCAACAGGGTTCAAACATTATGCAGATGATGGACAATTGTCTGTTTTTGTTTCACTTTGCAACCCCAGCATTTTGAGAGCAACCTCACAGATACATGTTTTCTGAAATATTGCAATTGATGCAATTTTGTAAAAATAGAGTGAACCCTAAACCCTAAAGTCCAAGCACCAAACCCAAACCCGCCTTGATTTAATTGATGTCACTCATGTGTGCAGTTGTCATGTTTGAGTGTTTGAGTCCACGACAGTTCGAAATGGTATAAAAAGCCAAAATGGGACACATTATCACACACTGTTTGGAAACACCACACCTCCAGAATGTATCTGACAATCGCCTCTGCAGGACTGTTCACACATGTAAATAACTATGCATATATACAGCCATGCTTTTTTAGCTTACATTTTGTGGGAGAAAGGACAACCACATTTTATAAGTGTCTAATGTCGCTATGAACTTTGGGAAAGTCCCTCAGGAAAGTCTGTAAATATGTAGAAAAGGTCAGAAAGTCGGCATCAGAGCCCCGGCAGACTTGAGGATCTGACCGTGGGACAGCCCTAAACCCTTGTGGACTTATTGGCAATGCACCTCAAAGTCTGAGTGTGAGTGTGGAGATTGGCATTGTGCCAGAGTCTACTTGCAGGATCAAATGGAGTCATTGCCTCACTGCTTGCAACACTTTACTGACTCCCTGTATCTTTTATGAAGCCTTACACCACCTATTTTAATTTACATCAAAACACTCTTTACAAAAGTGTCAAATCATTTATTATGTATAAACATATAAATATATATATTTAATAAAAAGTAAGTAGAAATGGTCTGCAATCACTCTTTAAGGATGTAAATATATCATCAGAGAACGAAAAGCATTCCAAGCAGAGAAGACGAGAGTGCCAGGTGCGATTTCCTCACAGCTAAATCATATGCATACACAATTAGATACCAGCTGCACATAAAGCCAGGTGATGCATGTTAATGTCAGGTTAGTATTGTTCCCAGTTTATTACATATTCATCTATATTCATTATTTATCAACACTCAACTACACACAGCCACTCAAACCGAGTCATCATTGAACGCCTCAGACACACACACACACACACACACACACACACACACACACACACACACACACACACACACACACACACACCCTCTACACCCAACACAAAGGTAAAGGACTCAATTAATCTTTGTCAAGAATTAGCCGAGAGCTTGAATTATCAATTTCCTCATGTAAGACCGGAATGGAAATAAACAACCCTAAATATACCGATGGGATCAAAATGCACAACACAACACAGGTTGGTAACCTCATCAATATGCAAGGTATCCCACTTCCACATCGACTAGGAGCCCCAGGCACTACCACAGCACTCCATGGAGGCCAGTGTACACTCGATACAAGGTGATTATAATGCATGGTAATCCAGTTCAGTTTTTAGCTTCATGAGCAGGTCCTGCTTACACCGTGGATCAAACCGCTGATGGATAGCTGTGGCTATCATGCTACAGTATGCAGGAACGGCAGTCTTTAAGAGCATTTGTGCCCAAGTAAATGCTGCACGTCCATTTGTCGGAATCTGCTGACAAAACATCCGACCGTCTGCTGATGTGCAGCGACGCCTGATTGTGGTTTGAATCCGGGATGGGAGCGAGTGTCACTTTCTTTTGTCTGGTAAGTGAAGCAGACAAGCACAGATGGTGCAGTTCCTGGCAACGCATATTCATAATTGAAACATGGAGACTATACTCTCCTATTACATTATGTTAGTTGAAGATAAACAACATATTCCTACTCTAGATTTTTTTTTTGGCTTGCCAGGAATAATAGTCCCGTCAACTAACAGGTTTTGACAGAATGAGGTTTCACTCATATTAGCATCAAGTGTGACAAGCGTGAAGTTAAGATTCTTGCGAGAATAAAGAGCCGACACATTGACAGGGCACACTATCTGCGTGGAGTCCCCTGGTCTCCTCACTGCAGAAATTTATCATGACAGCTTATGCTAACGAGGCACAGCTCTTGGCCCACTTCTCCACTCATAAAAAAAAGTGTCTTTTTTTGTTGCTAATGTTGAGAGTGCTTTAAGGTGGCTGTCTATGAGTGCGTTTGTGTGCTAGATGGTTATGAGATACAAAAAAATCAGCCTGTCTATCCCCAGCTATGCTATTTGACTTATTTATATGTAAATCAGTGTGAATTTGACTCGGCATTTGGGATTTGAGAGTGTGTCTGTGTGTGTGTGTGTGGTTGTGCATGACTATCCTTCAGCTGCCTGTTCAGTGAGATAATGAGCCTCTCCAAACTGCGGTGAGGTTACAACATACAGGCCTCTAAGATTTGTTACTGATGACTTTAATGAGAACCGCAATGCCAAGCACGGTGTGTGCATGAATGTGTGGCCATACATGAGATAACATCTGTGTGTCCACATTACATCTATATTTGCTCTCAGACACACACACACTTACACACACAGACAGCCACAGAGCCCCCTAACCCTGTGAATGTTTTATCCCCCCCTCGACAGCCTCCAAGCACTTAACCCCTGGGCCAGAGTTAAATACACGTGCCATGGTTAAGTGCGAGTCCTGGGAGGAATTATAAATATGACTTGCTTTGCAAAGCTTTGCCTAAATAATCTTTGCACAGAGGGAACTGTGGGGGGAAAGGAAGGCTACAATCAGTACAGAGAAACTTAATACTTTATCGTATTTCAGCTGCACCCAACCTAAAGGCTACAATGGTGACTTTTGAGATTTTTGTCCAACTTTTCAGAGGAGCATCTACAAACGTTAAAATCAGGTAATGATGTTACCCTAAGATATTTGCTTTTTTTTTTTTTTCCTTAGGACTTCTTACAAAAGCAACATGTTCGCCCATTGAGCAGGAAATGTCAGCAGTTCAGCTGTGAAGTAGTTTAGCCACGTGCTGTTCTGTTTTGTCTGAATAACTTTTAGAGGTTTAAAGAAGTAAAACTATACAGTGTAATCAGAAAAGAACCATTATTTTATACTGTGATTTTACATTGTTAGAAAAAGAATTTCAAGTGAAATCCTGGTTATCTTCTTGTGATCCCTTCGAGCTAACTTAAGACCCTTGTAGAAATTATTAATAAAACAATTACATTTTCCAATTTTGAAACCATGATATGTTTTAGTTGAACCATTTATTGTTTAAGAAGAAGAATCATTATATTTGCCAGTATGTCAGACAGGAATTCAACCTCTGCATGTAACCCACCTGAAGCAGTGAGCAGCTGCAGCACCTGCAGGGAGCAGTCCGGGGTTTGGTGAGTTACTGAATCCGGTCCAAGAAACCAAAGCCCTGATTCGAAACCTCCAGGCTGCCTCGTTAATAAAAACATTTTTTCCTCATCAAAAGTATTTTCTAAGTTGCGTTCAGAGCTAGAGGCCGCTGCCTCCATCCTGCAGTTGCAGGGAGAGTTGTGGAAGCCGAGGGTTTGTTTGGGTCAACAGGTGCATCATTGATTCATTATCTGACTGAAGTTTTTGCATGTTAGACTCTTTGGTCCTGACCATGGCTGTGAACTATCAGTAGATACCAGGAGCTTAACTGTGCAGCATATGAATAAATCATATTGTATTAAAAAATGTTTTCATTAGGCCATTGCCCCTGTTAAAAATAAAACAAATCATTTACTGAGTTAAACCTACAATGAAAGAAAGAGGTCAAAACCAGTTTATATCACGCTGTCAGTGGGAAAACAAAACTGCTTTGGGTTAAAACCTCTCAATGTCCTCCTTGAAACCAAATTTTAAAATCGGAGGTAGTTCTCTATAACCTTCATTATTCATGACTAAAAATGTACAGATCATAGTTGTTCAAATAACAACGTTTGGCTGTCTTTCATGATGCTTATGTATTGCCTTTTTCTAACTTTAACCTGCCCATTGGGACCTTTAAAAAAAAGCCCAGGGAAAAAAGTATGGTCTTATTTGAAACTTCTGGTCCTGTGCAGTCATGTCATGATAAAGTCAAGAACGACATTTTATTTGAAGAATTCAGCCTGACACAGTTTATTCTGTTTGAATAAAGTTGAAAAACTGCCATTTGTGCTAAATGAAACAGCAGGACATCCCTGTTATTCATTTATATATATGTATATATATATATATATATATATACATATATATATGTATATATATTTATATTTATATGTATATATATATTTATACGTATATATATATATATTCTTTAATTTAAGAAGCATCTTTTGCAATGTTTGTCAAGTATTATCTTTGCTGATGCATCATAGTGGTTTATTTTTGTTATTGTTGTTAATTAGGTTTGCGTATATTTAGGTTATATTAAGTCATTTACTGTACATAGTGGTTTTTTTTTCAAAGGTCAGCACTACTTGACACCATTTACAATATTTCATTAATGTCTAGGCTGAATCACTATTGAGTTTAATCAATAGACATAAAATGAACATTTATCACATTTATTGCTCTCTACAACAAAGGCTGAGAACACTTCGCAGCTCAGAACAAATCGTTCATTGGGCAGAGGTCAGCCCTACGGTGTTGTAGATTAATTTGTGTTTCATTTAAAGCTGACCTGAGCAGAAACAGCCTCAAGGAGTTTAAGGTGAATTCATTTGAGCCGTGCACTTTGCTGACAAGTGAGTAAAGCTTCAACAGGCAGCCGAGTAAAGTGTACCCGAGGGCAATACGAAGCATTGGGATTCAGAACTGGCAAATCTGTACGCCGCGGTATTGGTGCTCTGACTCAGAGAAAGGCCGTCATTAACGTCAGTGTTTATAAAACCGTGACCATGAGTGGAGGAATAGGCAACTTTTATTGGCTTTGCAGGATGATGCATATATTCAAAGTTTGACATGACATTTTGAAAAAAATTAAAGAAAATCTTTTGTTTGCAAAAAAAAAGTCACAGTGAGAGAGAGATTCTTACAGCTGGGGCAGAGAGAGCATTCATTTGTGAATGCAGGGGCAGTCTGACGAAATGTTCAAACACTGAACTCTGTAACAGAGACAGACGGCCTGACAGAAAGAAGGAAAGAGGCAGACAGCGAGAACTAGCTGAGCTTTAGCCAGCCAGGAAGAAAAAAAAATGACAACAGTGAGAAGTAGGATAGCAGCCAGTGGTAAGCAGAGCCGGAAAGGATAGAGGATAGAAGGAGAAGTTTAAACTCATCCCGTGTCACTCCTGATCCTCTCCCCTGTCCTCTTTAGCAGCTAATTTTCTTGACTGCCCTTCTTCTCTGCTGTTGACATGTCATGTGTAATTTGAGCACAGCCTTAGGCAGAGATTCTTTTTCCCTGTTAGCTTCTTTCTAAATGGGAACGAGCAAGCGAGTGGTGCGGAGAAAAGCCAGCCTCATCCTTTGAGAGTTGCCAGCGAAAGGACAGGCCATTTAAAGTGTCCCCAAATTCACTTCCCCTCCAGCATCAGCCTGTCTGTACCAACCAAACTGGGTCTGCGTCACAGCAGGCAGTGAGCTATGATGATAGAAAGTAATAGTGTGACATAAGAGAACGCCCGGGCGCTTGAAAGAGATGTAAAACATGATCAACAGTAAAAAGGAAGAGCCAGAGGGGTGCAATGTGACTGGTTACCCCTGATGACCTCCTTACCAGAGTCTAAAGGTGAAAAGTGGCTGCTGGCTCGGTCGTACTAGAGCCTTGTATGAAGTGAAGTGACTGCTAGCATTTCATGTTGAAAATGTCAGCAAACAACCACATAGAAATAAAAAAAACAACAACCGCAAAGAGACACAAAATAACTATGATGTGACACAAAACAACCACAAAAAGATGACAAACAACCAATGAGGGACACAAACCAACCACACGGAGACACAAAACAACCACACTGAGAAAGATGAAACAACCACATAGAAATAAAAACAACAACCATGATGTGACACAAAACAACCACAAAAATATGCCAAACAACTACTGAGGGACACAAAACAACCACAGTGAGACACAAAAAGTGAGAAAAAAAATCCATTATCTGACAAAACAACCACAAAAACATGCAATAATACTGCAAAACAACCACATGGAAACCCTAAACAACCCCAAGACATCCACAAGGAAATGCATCAGAACTAGAGAGAATCGCAAAACTACACAAAACAACTATAAAGTGTAACACACACACACACACACACACACACACACACACACACACACACACACACACACACACACACACACACACACACACACACACACACATTATATCTAGTTTCTAACCACTGCTACTGAGTGAGAAGCTGCGGGTGGTGGGGGTGGACACGTCCACCGTCTCTTGGATCACTGACTACCTGACAGGCAGACCACAGTTTGTCCGTCTGGGCAGTGTGCTGTCTGATACGGTGGTCAGTGGTACTGGAGCTCCTCAGGGAACTGTTCTGTCCCCCTTCCTGTTCATCTTATACACAACTGACTTCCAGTACAACTCAGAGTCCTGCCATCTGCAGAAGTTCTCTGATGACTCTGCAGTGGTAGGATGTATAAGGAATGGACGGGAGGACGAGTACAGGGCAGTAGTGGAGGACTTTGTGGAGTGGGCGGGAAGAAATCACCTGCTCCTGAACGTGGCCGAGACCAGAGAGATGGTGGTCAACTTCAAGAGGAAGACGACGGCTCCACAACCGCTGAGAGTTCTGGGAGAGGAGGTGGACATGGTGGAGGAGTACAAGTACCTGGTGTCTCCATGACAACAGACTGAACTGGAAGACCAACATCAACGTTGTCTACAAGAAGGTGATGAATCGACTCTTCTTCTTGAGGAAACTTCGATCCTTCAATGTGTGCAGCAAGATGTTGGAGATGTTCTACCAGTCTGTTGTGGCCAGTGAACTGTACTTCACTGTGGTCTGCTGCGGGAGCAGCATTGGAGCCGGAGACACCAACAGACTTAACAAACTGGTTAAGAAGGCCGGCTCCATCATCAGCTACAAACTGGACAGTCTGGAAAAGGTGGTGGAGAGGAGGACGCTGAACAAACTATTGTCCATATTGGATAATCCTGTCCACCCTCTCCACCACCTGCTGCAGGGACAGCGGAGCACTTTCTCCAAAAGATTCCTCCAGCTCCGCTGTCACAAGGACAGATACAGGAGATCGTTCCAGATACAGGAGATCATTCCTGATACAGGAGATCATTCCTGATACAGGAGATCATTCCTGATACAGGAGATCATTCCTGATACAGGAGATCATTCCTGCCGACCGCAATAAGACTGTACAATAACTCACCTCTGGCAAAATCCATCACAGTACAATAACACTGTTGACTGTGTTTCTTGGTTGTTTGTATATAATATATATAGATATATACTGTACATATACTGTATATACTGTGCATTTTATATTTATATTTTATAGTTTTTACTGCTATTTTACTGCTATTTTATTGCTTTTCTATTGTTCTATTACTATCTATTGCTTCTGTATGCTGCTGTAGCAAAAAAATTTCCCCTCGGGGATTAATAAAGTAACTACTTAACCTAACCTAACCTAACCTAACCTAACCTAACCTAACCTAACCTAACCTAACCTAACCTAACCTAACCTAACCTAACCTAACCTAACCTAAGTCCACAACCAAAAGCTTGGAAATAGTATCATCCAACATACACACATACACACACACTACAAACACAGTAAACATGAATACAAGTTACGCTTGGATGATTTAAAACTTTCACCGAAGCTTGAAAACCCCCGCTGCTACGATTTCAGCTTTAATGTGTATGTAGTGTGTATTTGTGTGTGTGTGGGTGTGTGTGGGTGTGTGTGTGTAAGCTGGACAAGATGATAGATTCCTGTGCTTGGCTCCATTGTTGGCCGAGGTGAGGGTGTGAGTAGGGTGTGTGTGTGTGTGTGTGTGTGTGTGTGTGTGTGTGTGCATGTGTGTGTGTGTGTGTGTGGGGGGGGTGTAAGACAGAGAGTGGAGATGTGCAATATACAGCGGACAGAGGTAGGTGTCTGCACTGTGGGCAATTTCAAATAGAAGCTGCTTTCAGGAGAGACAACGTGTGTGACAAATTGTTTTTATCAGCTGACCTCTTTAAAGTATGTTCTGCTGGTGGAGGTGGAGGTGGAGGCGGGTGCTGCTCTCAGAGCAATCTGGGTTCAAGCTGTGGCCACGTGGAGAGAGGAGGAGCTGAAGTCATATTTTTCGATTTTTTTTTTTTTTTTTTTTTTTTTTTTACCAATATTTAACTTGAAGCCAAGATACTAAAATATTTATTTAGAACAGTTTTGAGTGAAAAAAAAATGTATTAGCCTTTTAAAATAAAGTCAGAGAGGGAGTAGAATAAACTTTATTTCCAGTTTTTTTTCAAAATAAAAACTTTCCACAGTGCAGCTTAAAGTAGCAACCATCATCAGTCAGTATTACACAGAGATCATTTATTTAACATTGTGAAAATAAAGTCCCTGTCCAGTCTGAATATTTGTAATTTATTAGGATGACAGGTGTTAGTATACTTTCTTATTTTTTTTGGCTGGTGAGAGGGCATGGAATTCTCATAATTTTACTGAAATTCATTTTTCAAAATCCTATTTTTGTCCTGCTCATTTTATAGTTTCAGATTGATTTTTTTTTTTTTTTTGTACTGAAATTTCTCTAAACAGAGTAATTATATTATTTTTTTTAAATTTAATTAAACTTTACATTTTAATTCTATTTTTTTCCTTTTTTTTCTCTCATATAATCTCTTGTAGACATTCATGCGCACCGCTGCTCTGGGAGAAAACGAAAAAAATTTTTAGCATCTCTTGCTATTCACATGAGAAACATTTTTGATATATTTGAGGCTCCCTTGTGCTCAGAGCTTTAAATTTAATCATCCTGTTAATTAAGCACTTTTGCCCTATGTTTTGCCTCTCAGGTTGCCTAAAGTCTGCCCTATCTTCTTGGTTGTTGGCACTGTATTAAACCTGAGAGGGAGACCACAGGCAGCTCCACCTTCTCCGCCTTCACGGTAAATATTCGCCCGAAGAGAAACAAGAAGTGAGCATCAATCAGATCTAAGAAGGAGGATGCTCTTTGTACTGAAGATGCCAGCAATCATCTATCATGAGGTCTCTGTGAAGAAATCTTAACATGAGTTATATCTTTAAAATATAGAATTATAGTTGTCTGAACAAACTGCACATCTAACACACATGAAGTGATGTTTGTAAAAGAAGAGCACGTAGTGAGAAAGAACCAGCTGTAGGTGTTACGATCAAGTCGAGATGAAAATACAGTGACAGACTGACTATAAAACTGTCGTCTACAATTCTTTCTTGATGAAATCATTTTATCCCCTTGTGTTACTGTTCTTTCCACATTTCAATGCTTTAATGCAATTTGAAAAGTCTGTTTGGACATCTGTGCCATCAACAAAATCACTGATCATCAGTCTGATGTTTGATGATGATGACGATAGTGATGGTTTACATCAACGCTTGCCCTGTACATGGCCACAGGGAATACGTGAGTGCAAAGACAGCTGCAGTGGCATTAATGTAGACGTTTGCCAGCTTTTCATTCACAGGTGTTCTTTGTGAGGGTGCAGACAGGCAATTGAAGGTGTGTTTATATCAACTTATGTTAAACTGAAAATCACTTTCATGCAAGTGATTTAAGCCTCATAATGCAGGCAAAAAATGTCAACGCACATTTCAGTCTTTGTGCGCACACACACACACACACTTTAAGCCATAAAGCTGCTCAAGGTTTTATGTATCCGCCCTCAGGTGTGTTAAGTAGCAGCTCTCTGAGACAAATTGTGGCACTGCTAATTAAGTAAACTACGCACTGGATTGTCTACTTAGTGTTTTATTAGAAACTAACACAACCTGCTTCTGATTGTTTTTCTTTGGAGATCATCTCTCTGTGCTGGCAGATCGCTGGGACTCTCTTTGAACTGTAGTTGTTCAAAATGACATGAGGTAAGCCCCAACCATCCTCGACCACAAGACTCCTTTCCATCTCCACATGCACGCATATTGCTCAGTCACAGTTATAAAGCCGGTCTTCCTAAACCACCGCTGTGTCCTCACATAGCTGTTAATTTGATTGGGCTTCAAACATTTTGCAAATGAATAAATAATGATTTAGTACTTACATAACGTACTCTTAGCACTTTTATATGATTTCTGAAAAATCGCGTTTATTTAATTGTCTGGTCCTTGTCGTAGTTGGTCTTTCTCTTTTAGGAGTTTTGCACATGCAAAGCCAGGCCCATGCTGGAATTCACACATATGCTCTGTGTATTATAAAGTAAAAAAAAAGAAAAGAAAAAAAAACCTTTGCCATCATACACAGGAATTGTAGATTTGTATTTGTTGCCATTTAGAATTCTATGTTTTAATGTTATTTTTTGTTTTGATTTTTGTTCAATTAGTCTGTAATTTGGCCTCATTTGTTTTAATTGTATATGATGTGTTATAATCTGTCTGAAGTTGTGAAACACTTCGGTTGTTTAAATGTACCAAATAAATAAACTGACTTGACAGAGTTCATGTGTGTGCAGTTTTATTTTGAAGCGTATTCCATTCAGCTTCTGAAGGCTTTATTCAAAGTCCGGTGTCTCTTTTACTCACTTGTGGGACTTCTTGCCCTCCGAGCCACCGGGGCCCGAACCGCAATCGTGAGCCTGGATGATGAAGGTGTATTCCTTCTGCAACTCACAGTCCACCAGGCTGCTTGCCCTCAGCTGGCCCTCACCAGACGTACCGTTCAGCACCACTGCCTCGAACGGAGCCTCCAGCCCATGGATGTTGAACGCACAGATCTCCCCTAGAGAGCCGGGGAGAGAGGGAGGGAGGGAGGGAGGTGGAGGACAAAGAGAAGGAAGGATGAGGTCAATGTTAATCACAGTCTGTCAGGTTGAGACCAGTTGGAGAACAGTGGGTGTATAAATTAGGTAAGAGCTTGAAGGTTTCTTAAGAAAGAAGAAAGTGGCTTTTTTAATACTAAAGTCTGATACTGAAGTTCAAGAGAGAGCAGGTGTTAGCTGGAAGCCCTTCTGCACAGGTCACTTGTCAAAGAAAAACAGTGCAGCAAAAGGGTTTTAGCCACTTTAAGATGTTATATACAGATGGTATATTCTTATTCATCATGCAGTACCATCAGGGAGGCACCTGGCTGGTACCAAATTCATTCTGCAGCATGTCAACAACCCCAAACAACAGCAACTAGTCCTGCAGCAGATGGTGTGACCCCCACAGACCCCTGATCTGAAAATCATGCCAGTACCAGAGTCAGTGTGGGATTACACGAAGACACAGAGACAACCTCACTGAAGAACTGTGGCAAGTTTATCCAAGTTGCTTGGTAAAACCGACCTGCAAGTATTTATTTGAACTCTAAGTGCAAATCAGTTTATTGTAAAACTTAACTAGCAATGTACACCCTGTTATCTCCATGTGGAAACTCACTGATGTCACCCACCGGTTTGTAAACTGACATTTTGAAGCCTTGATTCTGTTGTTTTTGCCATCGCCACATTGTTTTTTTGGGAATGAGTGAGCGGTGGATTTGACTGAGAACACGAGGACACTATGCCCCGCCCACCTATACCAGTAACCTGACTGCACCTCAGGCATGTCAATCAAACCAATCAAGCCAATGTAATTAATTATGAAATTATTTTTAAAAGGACCACCATAACACTGATTGGAAGGAGGGAATTTAGTGACACCATGTAATGACTTTGTATTTCATGAGACAAGTTGACGCTTTTTGAACGGGAGTGTCGGTGGTATTGCACATAAGGTACTTCTGCATTGACTTCACTTTTCAGACCTGGAGACTATGTCCATTGTTATGGTTACCTCTGTAAACGGCAGAACACAGTCTAAGTATGCTGAACCAAAGCTGGATTGGAATAAAACTTACTGCCACTTTAAAGTTATGAATGTAATGTGAAAAATAAGCCAACATACAGACAGAACAGCAGAGCAGAAAGTCACACTGGAGCTTTATAAATAGATCAAGGTCCCATTTCCACCAATGCACCTTATTTACTGTCTAATTGTTCTTGTGAGAAAACACCACGGGACACTCCTGCTGTTTGTCCACCTAAACATGTACACATTCACTGTGGCGCAACCAGAAAGCACAATTGAGTTACACAGAACTCAAATAAAACTAGGATAGCTCAAAGTCACCCTTGTGGAGAGATACAGTGGAAGAAAATTCATTTAAATCCAGAGTGAGCAGCTGGCAAGAGCAAAACAAAAGAGCCGAGACACGGCTGACATCTATTAGCAGGTGGTAAAGAAGTGGTCCATTTGTGGAGTTGTACAGGGAGTTTTTAGTTTTTTTTTCTTGGAGAATTGACATCCTCTCTGCTTCCGCTGGTGGGATTTCAAGAAATCACTTAATGTGCCTGGCTCACACTCTGACCTGTGACGGCTAATTGCACTGATATCACTTAAACTAACAGCAAAGACTAAATTGGATTCCCAAGCAGCTTTGTGCGCGCATTGCTCCTGGCAAGTTCCGATAAGAGCAACTTTATTTTCTACCCTTTCTCTCCCCTTTCATCCTGTTTCTGTCATAACCCCCCCCCCCCTCCCCCCCCCCCCTCCCCGTTCCACATCCTCCCTTCCTGTGGCGGGCAGGGGCTCTGAAATGACAATTTGCCCCTCGGAGGAGCTATAGGCAAAACGATGAAGAAAAGGGAAAGGGAGAGCAGAAAATGAGAGAATTGAGAGGGGGGTGTTGACGCTGCGTGCTTGCTGTAAAGATGTCCCCCCTCTGTATTGCCTGAACAATGACTTATCAGAGTTAAATGGGCCCCTACACTATGGAGAAGCATGGCTTGCCAGCAAGACCAAAATCATAAAATGGCATTGAGCAAACGGTGTGCGACGGGGAGTGACAGAAGATGTAACAGTCTCGATGTGCGGCTTCTCTCAATAGTGCACCAGCGTACAAAACAGGAAAATGGAAAATCCATCACTGCTGGAGCGCGAAATAAATCCAATATACAGAGGCAAATGCAGAAGCTTCCCATCAGGGTGAATATGCTGAGGATATGCTGATGGCGCCTGCCCACTGCTGAGGCTGGGTGGCCCGACATGCTCCTCCTGATTTAATTGTAGCTGACGGGGGAGAGGGGAGACGGGGTCAAGGTGACCGCAGGAGGAGGAACTCCCTCTTTTTAGGCTCAAATGAACTCAAACTGCTTCGGCTGCCGACAGACCTGACCGTTTTTTTCCCATTTCTTCCTTTAATGTCCGCGTATCACTTTAATCCAGACCTGATAAGTGTTCTGCCACCTGCAGAGAAGCGAAGATGGCCGGCGGAGAAGGGGAGGTACGAGGGTGGAGGCGGTGGGTCCTGGTGGCAGCGGAGGAACAGATGTTGGGCGGCTGGCACTTGGCAGAGGAAGAGAGCTCACAAACGCTAATTACTGCGCTAAACTGTTAGCTAAATATGTGTCTCTGGGTCACATTACACTTTTAAGAGGTAGATTTATGATCAGAAGGAACTCTGTCATCTCGAAGCGGGGCCATTTAAAGCTAATGGATATATATGCTGCAGTGCCTTTTCTTTATTAGTTTATTTGCCGGTTTATATCATCACTGTTGGCTGGCTATTTGGATTAATGAGTTATTTTTATGATCTTCAGTATTCCATGTGCGATGCCTGAAACCGTTTTAATCACTATATGGTGGACAAAGACAGTAAAACTTTGAATATAACATACTCGACTTTTTCAATTTCTCATATGTGCATATATTGTTTCATCTACCATATTTTCTACCACTTTGATTACCAAATCTCCTGTTGGACATCATTACATTTTCATTTAATGGAGTCTGAATTAATGGCTGTCTATTAGTCACTGGGAAGTGTGCTCGGGACCTAAGCTGCTGTCCTGTTGGTGTCAGAAGTCGTGCAGCACTCGACACCTCAAAGGAATCTGGCAGCCGTCCACACTCGACTATCTTTGAGGACACGGAGCTCATTATCAGTGGAGGCAGAGCTGCTTTACTGGCAACCGTGGCATGTGTTTGCAAAGCTGGAGCGGTGTGACAAAATATCGGGGGGCCACAGTGCCTCGGAGGCCCCAAGTTATTATCAAAGCCAGCAGAGCATTGATGATGAGCTGCCCCTATCTGAATATATGCACAAGCTGCTCTTGCCGAAAAGGTGCACAGAAGTCCATAGATACGCGCGGCAGCTGTGTACCGAGATTGAGAAGTACAAGTGGAGATATCAGGCAGGAAACAGTCACACTGTTGAGAGGAGGACGAGGAGGAAGAGAAAGATATACAGACAGATGAAAGAAGGAGCTGAGAAGGATGGGAACATGGCCACTGCCTTAGGGCAGCTCCGATCTCCCTACTGGAGAGTGACCAAAGCACAGGCATCATGAATACACACACACACACACGCACACTCGCACACGCACACACACACACACACACACACACACACACACACACACACACACACACACACACACACACACACACACACACACACACACATTTACTCAAACTGTGCCAGTTCGGCAGCTCTAATCAGAGCTGACATGCCTTTCATCCTCCTACTGTTGGAACACACACCAGATAGACAGCAAGTAAATCAGATTACTGGGTATCATACTCTTACTGAACACATTCTGGACCAGGCATCACTTTCTTGGCACCAACACGTTTGCACTTACAATATCTTAATATTTTCACCAGCCATTGTTTTTTAATCAACCCTATTTGCACAAGAGTTGCTGTCTACTATGAGGTTTACACAGTTGTCATGTTTTTTGCTGCTTTTCCAATTTGGATTTGGCATCAAATCATCTCTTGTATTAGTCACCCCCCATAACACGCTAATTCTCCTTCTCGTTTTAGTCCCAAAAAACACAATCACACATCCACAAGCCCTCTGGGAAACATAGATACACACTGACTCACACACACATCCCTCTCAGCTGCAGTGCAGAGATATACAGTCAGCCTCATAACTCTGCACAGGGCCGAAATTGAAAATGCTGTAATTATGCTCTTCATGAAATTAGCCAGCCGACGAAAAAACACAATTGAGAAGCTGTCCATTTTGGAGATAAGGATTAATACTAATCAACCCCACATGTTCTGACTGGAGCGCACAAAACCTGGAGTGGTTGTATGTGCACAACGCGTGTGTAGGAGTGTGTCGGAAGGGGGATTTTTAATTAAAGACACTTTCTCAACAGGGGTTTAGAGTGTGTGCGTGTGTTTGTGGTGTGTTTGTGTGTATGACTGTTGCAGAAGGGTGTGTGATGATTTACTCGACCTCGCGGTTGCTGCCTTCCTCCTCCACCATCGCCTCCCTCCTCTCGTCTACCCTCTGTTAATTACATTAAAGGCTCTTCTCGCAGAGTTAATGACATCCCACTGTCTTCTAACAGAGTGAACAGCCACCCTCTGTGTGTGTAAGCGTGTGTGTGTGTGTGTGTGTGTGTGTGTGTGCGTTTGAGAGAGTGACATCAGAGTGAAGGGTGGAGGATCGAACCTGTCACTCAAACTCTCATGCCATGGCAGCGATAGGTGGGCCCAGGGGTGCTGCTAGAAATTCTGGGCTGCCTGAAAACAGCTAATTCTGCTGTTATTCATCAGTGTGTGTCTATCTGCAGAATAGTATGCTGTAACTTTTCTATTTCAGTTCTATGCACAGTTTGACAGTTGTATGACAAGCTACTATTTACTCTTCACTTGCAGTAAATGCATTGAAAAGCAAGTTTTTTCTATGAAGATAATATTAAGCTGTTTTCCAGCATGAGGGTTTTATTTTTGGGCATGTTCTCAATGGATCCATACTGTACTCGGTACTGTATTAAATTGTATTTCTTGAGTTTTTGCAGCCAGGTATTACCGGACCCAAATTCACTTCCTGAATACATGGGTCTGGTCAAGCTCCATTGCAAATCATTTCCAGTTGTTGCACCCTGTTGGCTGAAGACGTTGGGTTAATTTTGAAACTACCGGAGCAGCCTTTAACCCTATGAACCCCAAAGGCTATTTTCAGTGTATTTTCACAACCTTCACTTATAAGCCAAAACTGGGTTATTATCGGGTCTAGCCATTCATGCTATATCTTGTTTTGTTTTTTCACAACAGGCCAAATCGTTCGGTGTGTATTTACCATGGCATATGCTAACTATATGCTGATTTCTAAATCATATATCAGCCCCTTAAAAACATAGTGAAATAAGAAATATATATTTTCCTAGTTCTGTGTCTCAGTGTTAAATAAATAGGGGATCCAGTTTGTCTATTTCCTGCTCATTCTCTTTACTTGATGGTCTGGAGGGAGTTGTGGGTGGAAGCCAACAGTCCTCTATGTCATTGCCTCCCACATTTTTCTGCTTCTGAACCTTTAGCATGAAGAAATATGTCCACGTCACATAAATCTCTTATGTTAGACCCTCCCTGCCGTGGTGTGCATCTTTCAACCTGAATGACCCCAGCAAAGACAAGATAATCCTGGTGACATCATCAGATAGTAATTTTTTCGCTGAAAAGACTGAGAAGACCTCCCCATGACAAGTAAACACATTCTGATATGTAGAACTACTGACTAGTCTGCCATGCTGATTATTTCACTTGTTTCTGAAGGTATTTTTCTTCTAAACGTGAGTAATATGGGAGTAGAAGTGAGCAATATCCCAAAGTGAGCTGAGTTAGAGTGAGGCTGACAGACTTTAGGGTGAATTACCACACCCTTGCTTCTCAATCTCCTCTCTCCAGGCATTCCAGTGGACAGCAGCGTTCCGGGTCCTGTAAACATCAACCCTATTTTGTCTTAGCAGCTTGAAAGGGTCTGTTAGTTCTGCCAACTGTGCGTGATGCCATGCACACACACCTCCCCTTACATGTCAATAAAGTTAATCACAAACCCAGCGGGCGACGTGTCAATTACTTTGACTTGGCACCGAGCCCAAGCACTTGCTGCGCAGGAGTCAAACTATCAATAACAAACTGGCATCCAATGCAGCAACCAGCTAACACATTACAGTAAACACAAACACCTCAATTTAATCAATTGGCTGCAAGATGCTTACATCTTGCAGCATTACAATTCCCTGAATGCTTTCATGCAGTGACGGCCAAGAATGATCCAACTTCGGAGCAGCGACACAAAAACTGATTAAGTGTAGTTCTTCTCAAATGATTTTCCCCTGTTTTTAATGTCATGAGATGTAAGGCGCGGCTCACATTTTAAACTGTACTCATGACATGTTGCAGAGAGGGAATTACATAATGCAATACAAAGAATCAATAGAAGGATTTCCTTTCGATTTATGCTAATATTTTATGTCTGGGTAACACTTAGTTTGAATGGTTTTCTGTGTTGTAATTTTACAACACTATACGATATTTCAATGCAGTTTATAATAGTGTAAGACCACATTGTCGTTGTCTGCCACCAGTGAAAAGTCCACTGTGCACAAAGACTGGATTAAGTCCATTTATAGTAAATCTAAGGCTGCATTATATATTTTTATCCTTCATTTTTTTTTGCATATTGATGCTGGATTACATTCAGATTATGTACAATTATATTTATAGTGCGCACACTTTTGTCATTACTGCCCCCGCAAAGACATTAGCGCTTCAACACAACTCTTCCTTCCTCGTTCACACAAAAGTCAATTGAGAAAAAGACAACTTCGATGTTTTGACTTTCAAATTAGGATGGGCAAAGAAAGAAACCAACGGGGAGAAACAAAACCCTACTAAACATTAACAAAACATAGCCAAGGCAATCACATTAAACAGAGAGAAATCAATAGTTTCTATTTTCCAATTCTGTTCATGGAAATGGCCTCAGGGAAGAGCATGTGTCCTTGTCTGAGCAAGGCCAGTTAGAGTTCAATGTGTTCAAATATCCGTATCAGAGTTTATGACCCCCATTAATGCCCCTGAGGATGTTCTCTCCACAGCTGAGCAACATGATGAAACAAAGACCATCACCTCGCTGACAGTCTCTTTGATCATGGACAGGGTTTATTAAATCTGAGGTCACCAAAGCTGAAGAAATCTGAGAAAAAACACAACAGAATATGCAGAGGAAATGTAAATTTGATTGCGAGCCAAGCTTTCTTCACACAACAACCTGTTTTTGTTTCATCTGTTTCAGTTATATTTGTTTTGCCCCGTATCACATACAGTGTTTCATTGGGCTATAAGAGCCACAAACTGTATTAATGGCCAAAAGCATGCAGGTTTATCAAAGGCTTGTTCAAGATAATTGTGTACCTCTCGAAATAATCAGATTCTTGTGGCGCGAAAAACCATTCGCACCTTTGCCTTTTTCCCTTTCATGCTTTTCAGTCAACAATGAGATGAGTGTCTGAGAGAACAGATACAATGTTCTAATATTTTAATCAGTAGCTGTATAAAGAGGACGCCCAACTGCTTATGTTTTACTTGCCCCTTATACGCATGCTAACATCATCTGAAGTCTATTTTTTACTACCGGTAGCATTTATGAGTCACAATTATTTCACCATTTTATATTCAGTCTTACAGCAGAAACAGAAAGAAGCTATGTGAATGAATGCAACTAAATTGTGAATTAGACTGTAATAAAACAGTAAAGGTGGGAGGGGATTGGAGGCGTCTCTAGCGGCCTTGTCATAGAAGACTGTATGGCAGACAAAAAGGACCAGGAAACATTGGTGTGGATTCACAGCATTTAAAAATTTAGATGGAGCTTATCCACACCTGAAAGTCCAGAGCCATGTCCAAACCAATATTCATGTTTTTATTCCATTATAAGCATTTGATCTGGATAGTTTTGGTTTCAGGTTAAAATTTTGCAAGTGCAGTAAAGAACTTTTCCGTTCCCTGTACTTCACATTGATTGGTTTGTAGACGTCGGGGTGTTGTTAATTCTGAACCTTTTCCAATTTAATCACCCGTATTATTATTATTATTATTATTATTATTATTATTATTATTATTATTATTATTATTATTATTATTATTATTATTATTATCATTGTGGCATTACTACCAGCACTTATTTTGCTTTCAGAAAATACGTTTTTGCAATTTTATGTTTTTTCCAAGTTCAATTTTGATTTCTTCCTTTGACCAAATTACAGTTACATACTTTGTCTCCTCCCCATGTGCTACTACACCTAATTTTTCTTCATCTATTGTTTAATGAGTGACACTGGCCTGCTTCAACTTCCTTTAATTGGTTCAAAAGTCATGCAAACCAAACCATGGTTCAGTCTCATCCGGACCAACACCACCTATTTCGGTTAGACCAAATTTTGGTACTTCGATTGCGATTGTACTTACTATTTTGGTTCTAAAATAAAAAGTTCAAAGATCAAGTAGATCAGTCGGAGCCAAAGTACAGTATTACCTCCACTATTACTGTCAGTTTAGCCCGTTCTCACTCGCAGGTTGTCAAATAACGTCTTGTCAGAGCTGTTGGTGTCAGAGAGACACGCTTAAGATGCCCTTTGCCCACTGATTTATTTTATGTAACGTAAGTAAAGTAACTTATTTTAACCTAAACCCAGATCCGAAACATAAGGCACCTTGTGCGTCTATATGAGACCCGAAAGGCTTTGTTAAAACTAATATTGACGCCCTGGGAACAAAAATGAGTTGGTCAGTTTCTATGGGAATCAAACGGTTTCTATCAACTTTAAGATAGACTGTAAGGTGTTGTTGGAAAGAGAAAAATGGTCATTGAATCTTCTCTTCAACTGAACAGAGACTTGAACTTCAGGTGTCAAAGGTTGAACAGAACAATAAACTGAATTTGACCTCCAGAGAACAGCCAGTTCAGGATTAGTGTCCATGGTAATAAATCAATTCATTTGAAAGCTAATACTCATTTCAATCTTACATCATCCCCGACTGCCCTCCACAGAGCCCCGTGGAAAAATATAAAAGTCCCAGCTCCAGATGTCTGTGATGAAATAACTATCCCAAGTCTACTTTAAGCAGTGCCACACTGCCCAAATACAAGCTGAAAACCAGCCATTGAGCTATCAATCATCCCATCGCCTGCCGACGTCTCTGGCAGTCAGGCGCAGCTGTTCACCATCATCACTAGTGAGTGTTACAGGCGCGGCTCCAACCGCACAATGTGCATGGTTGCACTCAGCCTTTCTCTGCCCACGATTCAACAAAACCTGGACCAGGGCCAGCATCCAAGCTTTGTTGAGTGCATTCAGGGTTAAAATCAAACACAAAGCTGGGACAAAGATAGATGCTGAGTTCTGCTGGGATCTTTGTAAAGACTACAGAGAATTTGTTTTGCAAAAAAATCTGTTATATAATTTTGATTGGTCATTATAGCAGCACAGAGGCATCATGTCCCTACTGACCAAAACACAAAATTAATCCTGATCTTATTTACGCCCTATTAGAGAGTTTGACAGGGAAACCAGACCAAAATGTTGATGCTTCCTCAAGATGGCCCCCATAACTCCAGTGTGTTTTATATGTAAATTGCTATCAGTTACATCATCCTGTTTAAAAGCTCCTGCAGCCACAGCGCCGATGAGTCGAGTGCATTCAGTGGTAATGACTAGTGATAGCATGAGATGGAACAGCTCGCTGTGGAGCGGTTGCTGCCGACAGTGAAAGACGGCGACCTCGAATGACACCTTCACCACCACTGCTGGCAATGTTTACCTGCAGGAGAGGAAGACAGAAGGAGGTGGGGGGCGGGGGGAATCAGGGACAGATGAGAGAAAAAAAGGGAGAAGGAGGAGGGAACGAAGGGAGAGAGTACAGTGACGGCATGTGTGTACAGTATGTCTGAGAATGGCTGCAGAGAAAATACATTTCCTACGTCTGTGTGACGTCCCTGGAGGAAAGTCGTAGAAGATTATTTTGTAGTTATTCCCGGGGGAACTATAAAAAGACACTGCAATCATGGCACTCAGATAAAACAGCAAGAGATGTGACAGATGAGATACCCTGACAGCTACATTACAGACATGATGTCTGCCTCAAGGACTCACAACCTGCCTTCTTTCAAACTTATTTTTTAGGGTATTGAAGTATGTTTTCAACCCATCGACACTTCAGCAGTCCCACGGAGGAATGAGGCAACACTTAGTACGCACATCGAGCAAGACTCGAAGCAATATCAATAGTTAATTTCAAATAATATTGTGCACATAAGTAATTATGAAGAGCTATCAAAAAAGCAAATACATGATAAACTAAATATGCATCATGGATTAAAGCAACAAAAAAAAAAATACATTGACATATGCAAAATCAGCAATCACTCATTCGTAGTCAATACAGTAAATAGTAGTAAATACACTAAAGTAGTAAATACAGTACATACAGGATAGATCTCCTGACCTGGCCTGAACCAACCCTTAGTTATGCTGTTATAGGCCGAGGCTGCTGGGGGACCTCATTACACGCTGAGCTTCTTTTCTTTCCTCCTACTCTTTAACTGACTCATACCTCACCATCTTTTTCTCTCCCATAGTTTCTTCTTATTGTCTGCTGTCTCCATTCAGTTCCCTCGCTCGCGTAGTTTCTGTTCTTTCTTTTGCAGATGTCCCGTCATGGAGCTGCATGTCTCTGCCCTGCGCTTGTCGTCTCCACCAACAGTTCTTCTCTTCTATCTCTATGCTGTCCTTTTCTCTCTATGCTCTCCTCTCACCCCAACCGGTCGAGGCAGATGGCTGCCCACCTCTGATCCTGGTTCTGTCAGAGGTTTCTTCCTGTTAAGAGGGAGTTTTTCCTTCCCTCTGTTGTTGGTTTTTCTCCTTTAAAGAGGAGATTTTTCCCCCTCCTAGCTTATGTGGGAATTGTTGAATTGTTGGGTTTCTCTCTATAATATTGTAAAGTCTTGCTGTAAGGACTTTAATGTGTTAAGTGCCATGAAATAACCTGTGTTGTGATTTGGCGCTATATAAATACAATTTAATTGAATTGAATTGAATCTCGAGTGGTTGTGCTGTTTAAATCATCTTCCAAGGAGGATGCTACATTTGTCCCGGAAAGTCCCTGGTCTCACAAGAGACAAAATAAAAACACAATCAAGTTCAAAAACTCCTGAATCCTACAAATCCCAAAATGCAACTTTGCATATTTTGTGAGACCCACATTACCTGGTAAACGCTCATGTGTTTTAATCCCCACACCCAGAATTCGTAAAGCACTAAACATGATGCATTTAAATACATGGTTTATAAAGTAAAATATGAGACGATTTCAATAATGTACAGTATTTGTCAACAATTATAGCTTCTTCTGTAATCTATATTAATACACCTGTTTTACTTTGTTGTCATTCATTAGTCGTCTAAACACCAGCTCCCACATATGAATAGATATATAGCTATATCTGCTTTCAACTGCATTATAACAGAGGTGGAAAGTTCCTGAGTAAATCATTTTGAGGTTCTTGTACTTGACTTGAGTGTTTTTATTTGATGCTACTTTACAGTTTAAATATTGTACTTTCTGCCTCACAACATTTATCTGACAACTTTAGTTTCTTTTTTTAGTTGAAGATTCGACCCAATGGATAATATAACAAGCTTGTAAAGTACCAAACATTGTTAAAAGATTAAACCAGTGGTTTCCAACCTGCTTGTCTTCTGATGTTTTACAAAAAGCAGTGTGTAGTCAGGGTCACATTTCAGATGTCGCTTAGTTGTTAACAGCTCCACCAAACAGGGATCTTTCCCTCTAAACGTCTCACACGGTTTTGTTTCAATAAATATTCAAATGATTCTACATCTCACCAAAAATCCAAGAGTAGAGATCTAGAGATTTTACATGTACTTTTACTTAAGTAGAATTTCGTGCAGTATCTTTCCATGGCTGTATTGGTACTTTTACTTAAATAAACCTACTTGTATTATTACTTGTAGTTATTAACTGTTCATGCAGACCATTTATCATACAGTATGAGGCCCAAAATGTGTTTATGTTCTTTACAAGGTTACAAGCTTAACCAAATGGCTAGGAAATGAGGAAAGTACATTGAACAAGCTAAAGCTGTGAAGAAGCTAACAGTCTGCTGTTAACTTGTGAATGACAACACAAAACCAAAGGGAAGTCCAAGACTTTACAAGAGACTGACATTTTCTAGATTCAATCAGATGTCTTATTAGAAGCTTCTGTTTATGTTTCATCTAGTAAAATCTTTTCCAAGGCACTGTAGCAACAGTCATATAATTCTGTTTCCCCAAACCCACTGTGAAAAGGCTTTGAAGCAAAATGTTTTTCGAACTTTCATTGGAGAACTTTGTGTTGGGGTAAGCTGTGAAAAATGACTTGAGTTTTTTTTGTTTTTTTCCACACAGGTCTTCTGGCACCATGCGTCACCATCGCTCACTGATACTGTTCAAATTGGGCCAGGGACCTGGGAGTGCGAAGGTAGGGCAGTCTCTGCCAAAAAGTGAATGTGTGTGTGTGTGTGTATGTGTATGTGTGTATGTGTGTGTGTGTGTGTGTGTGTGTGTGTGTGTGTGTATGTGTGTGTGTGTGTGTCGGAGCAAGTGCGCACAAAAGGTAAGAGATCATGTGGGCAACAATACGCATCGCAAATGCCCAGTAGACTTGATTTCTTGCTATCTACACTTGTTTTTCTTCTACTGCGTGTGTGTGTGTGTGTGTGTGTGTGTGTGTGTGTGTGTGTGTGTGTGTGTGTGTGTGTGTGTGCGTGTGTGCGTGTGTGCTTGGCCTCTTGCTGTTCCAACACCTGTCTTCTTTACAAGTATAAATGCAAGTAAGTGTGTTTGTGTGTATCCCTTCTATCTCTATTCTCCAGTGTGTCGTTGTCTCTGCCTTCCACACCTGAAAACCTGCACAGACTAAAAACACTCAGTGATTGGCCGGCCAACGCAGGCGAGAGAACAGCTCTATCCCGCCTATCATTTATTTCTCTCATTCGCTCTCTCATTTATTCCTGTCGTTCACACGCTGCCATTTCTCAAATTCAGCTTCTTATTAAGTGTCTGTCATCTATGCCATTTGTCCACGTTGCTGCATTTCTCCATTTTCTCATTTGCCCTTCATACCTTGCTGTTCTCCTTTTGCTTCACCTTGCCAGAGAGTTACTACTGTGTATTTCGGCTGTGATGTTGTATTTTCATCCCTTATTTAAGCAGGTATGTTAAAAAAAAAAGACACTTTCTTGGAGGTGGCTCAACTAGAGGATTTATGAGTTCTGTTCTGTTGATCAAGAAACAGAACCGTGTTCATGACATCAACCATCTAATCCCAAGTCTACCCTTTCCTGTATCACCTCATTTCAATTTCAACAAAACCCAATACAGAGACTTTGATAAAATAAAATGTCACAATAAAGTTGAGACAACATTTATAGTTGCTAATCACTGCTAACGGCAGCATTCTGAGAAAACCAGGGTATTTAATTTGTTCTAACAAACAGTATGTTCCAAACCAATTTTAATGCGCACAGAGGCTTCTTCCCTGTCATACTAAAGTGTGTAATACACCCGTTAGTCCACTAGAGGATACCGTGTTAATGTCATGTTTTGTCACGCCCAGGCGTGAAAAGTACAAGCACGTGTGACCAGGTTCGAAGAAGGAAGTCATGTGTCGGATGTCATTTGATGGAGTATGAAAGTGATAAAATCTGATTCATGAGATAGGTCAGGGGTGGTTGGATGGATCCAATCCAGGATTTTCACCCAGAAGACCAAAGTTCAATACTGTGAGAAAGTGATGTGGACCTTTAAACATTTTACGAACCCTAACCAAGTAGTTATTTCCCAAACCTAATCAAGTCATTGTTTTGTTGGCTGTACTTAATTCACCTTACTTTTCAGACCTACAGGTGAAGCAAACAGTGACCCTGACATGGTATACTTGAGTTAGCATGACCTGATTATAAAACAACCCAAATGTGGAGTAACGAGTATGTTTGTGTGTGACAATGCTTAGAAAATGAACACACACAATATTCCTTGCAAGTTACATGTTGGGCCTTTAGCAGGTGAAGGACTAAACACACACACACAAATGCACATATTTCCAAACTCCAACACTAAGTAAAATGAGTAGGAATAAAGGAAGCCAGTTTCACGGGAAACGGTGTTATGCAGTGCTCACTTACTACCACCCATCATATTCTGCAGGAATCTGCATTGCTTGTGACTTTGTTGTGACTCAGACTTTGACAGACTAACCTGCACTTATGCACAGTTTGATTGACATCAAGTACAGTCAAACAAAATCTACATTTTAGAAATGTGACTTTGTAGAGTGTTGACTCCTAAAAACTACAACCAATCACAATGCGGGACATCGTCTCAATATACGGGACGAGGGATACAAATTCTGAGCAATCCACATAAAGGGGACACCTGGTCCTCCTGTAGTGAACTGATGGGTGTAGTGAATTCTGTGGTGTGATATCGGGTTGCAGTATGACAGTATCAAAAGGGCTGGTGCTGAATTTAAATGCATGCTGTATACTGATGTACATCAAAGCCTGCCGTCGTTTCCACTTCAATCCAAATTAGTAATCTATCACTCTCTTTGCTATTGGTTTCCTGCCTTCTGATTCTGAGCAGTAGAACCAAACTGGATTATTCAGGAGAGGCCTATGGGACATGTGGGGCAAGTCGCTCTCAAAATACAAAACTTTTTGTTGGTGTGATCTCTGTGTCCATGGCAATACATGGGATATGACTAACAACTGGAAAACAGTCAGTCGCATCAGTAGACTCTTAAGTAATGTATGCAATGTTTACTACTCCAGCAAGTAGTCCGACCCTCAGTAACGACCCCAGCAACAGAGACAAGATCTAGTCTGTTTTATTGCTTTCTGGAGATCGTTTCTCAAACTGAATAACCACAGCACATAGAAACACTAAACTGCCGTGCTCGCTCAATCTCGTTGTAAGTAAGATATCTGCTGAAAACAGATTTCAATGGACTCATGTATTTTAAGATCTTAATGCAAATGTTGCACTGTACTCCAAAGGTGAAAACAGCACGAGTGCTTACAAGTCCAAAATATAACAAAGGCTAATTGAGAGCAATCAGAAGAATATACTTCCAACAACCACTCTCATTTCAACTACAGCAACTTTTTGAAGCAGGCTTTAACAGAGAGATGGACTGTATTACATGGTGCGATGGAGCACAATACGAATGTTATCAAAATAGCATAGCAAGGCCTCATCTCTCTCCTTAGCAGTATCATATTATATCAGAAGCTAATTGATATTTGTAAGGGAGATGCACAAATTCTCCACTCCTCTGATACTTGGCACATGACACCTTTAACCTTCAGTCTTTTCATCCTGGCTACAGCTCGTTACTCTACTCTCCATTTCAGAAAACCGCCTCCGCCGTTCTGCCTGTCTGTCCTCCGTCTCAACGGGCGCCGCTCACCTGGTGAGCTTCTGCCAGCCACCTAATTAGCTTTAGCACTTTTACAACCCTTACATTATCTTTACTGCAGCTTCTCAGTACGCCACATTAACTGCAGAATAGATGCTGTCAGCTGTTCTGGAAACAGCCATAGCTAAAGCTGAGCCACGGGGCCTCAGCCACTGAGTGTAACTGATGGAGATAAAGTCAAATAAAGCATCATTCAGTGTGATACAGTCAAGTGCTAATTAGACACTTAAGGCCATAATAACTGCAATGTCTATCATATAATATATACCAATGTATTCAAAAGGTATATTAACGAATTATGCTGATTGTCTATTTAACAACTTGTTTAAAGGTAACCTGTGGAGTTTTCTTCATTATGTGACAAATGCATTTCGTTCTTTTTACGATAAAATGCTTGTGAAGCTGATGTTTTAAAGAGTAGCTTTGTTTTTTTACCTAGTAATCTACTTCCCCGCCTTTGTTGGTGCATTGCTGGGTTTATTTGCACGTTCAGCTGTATCCAATTACTTGCATGCACAAAACAAAGCAGGGTGTCGAGCATAAAAACTCAGACATAAAAGCTAGAGGACAAGCGATTAATTGATGGACTGATTTTATCATCTGATATTGGGCAATACATTGACGAGAATTTAAAAACTTTTTTTTAAACATAACATAACCTGGGTCAATGGAGCCTATCCCAGCTGACTTTCGGTGAAGGCGGGTACACCTTGGAAAGGTCGTCAGAGCCAACACAGAAAGACAGACAATCACTCACATTCACACCGTAGGCCATTTAGAATCACCAATTAATAGAATATGCATGTCTTTGGATGGTGGGAGGAAGCCGGAGTACCCGGAGAGAACCCACACAGGCACGGGGAGAACATGCAAACTCCACACAATAAGGCCCAGCCGAGGTACGAACCCAGAACTATCTTGCTATCAGGTGACAGTGCTAACCACTGCACCACCATGCTGCCCAACAGAATAATTAAATAAAAACTCTATTGTTTTGGCCTGACATACTTTGAGACTCCACTGATTCCCTCAATGTGGGGTAAAGGTCCCATAAAAGACACCCCGACCTCATTAACCAACTGTCCATGATAAGTGTTTATTGTGGTCACACTGGACACAACATGTCTGACTGACTGTCTGGCAGTATTCAGCCAAGGACACATTCTTATCCTTATCCGAACCAGTGTGTCCCTTATAGTTGAGCCCTTGTGAGAGTTCAGACAGAGAGGTTAAGCAACCACACGTTGAGGCCTCTCTCCTCGATCGAGCTGCTGCCAATAAACATCACTGTGTTGACACCCAGAACGGTCTCCTCGAACTTCTTCACCTCATCTCCACGATTTCCATCACAATGATAATGCTTTCTGTAATGTAGAAATTGCTTTTGAAATGTTTTTATTATTTAACTTATAGTTATTTCAAATGATAACATTCCCAGTGAAGTTCGCTGATATCCTTCTGGACAATGAAGTTTGTCGTCAAACTGCAAAATACCCTGCGTGCTTTACATATCTTTGTCCCAAGTGTGTGATAATACTTTTTTTTTTTTTTTTTTATCAATATATTGATATCAGAACTTTTTTGAGCTCCCAATATCAGTATCAATATTGTCCCTAAAAGTCCATTATCAATCGAGTGCTAGTTAAAACACTGCTGGTTAGTGCTGCAAGGTGGGTACAATTTCCACAAACTCTGTTCAATTCACAGTATGAGAAAAGTATGTCCTATTGTGAAAGTAATATTAAATAGTAACTTAACAATAAATCCACTTTTTTGAGTTGGTAAATTGAAGATATAGTTTCATGGGTTTTTCTGGGATGTAAGTTCTCTTTTGCAAAGAACACTCTGTCCATTTTTACCCCCCCCCCCACCCCCCACCCCCCCCAAAAAAAAAAAAAAAAAAAAAAAAAAAAAAAAAAAAAAAAGTAATAAAAAATGTATGATGAACACTGGGTCAGTGTCCTGAAACTACCAGATGAAGTTATTTGCCCCTACCACCATCCCTGTTCACACTGCCCACCCGCTGACATACAGCATTCAGCTGTCAGCAATTTGGACAAAACGGAGTATGACATATGGAGAGCGTCTAACTGAGACCAGCAGCAGTAAAATAACCATCTCTACAACTGTACTTTTAAGCAATAGTAATTGTGGAAAATGTACAATTTGCCTTCCATATCATTTATATTCTGTCACTCTCCACTGCCCCTCCTACCTCCATATCCTGAAGCATCTCTGAACTAGATCACATGAGTCAGGCTTTTCAATGTTTTATTACTTTTTACGATTTTTAAAGGTGTGCTTTTTTTAATTCATAAAGAAGGTGTTTAAGTGAAAACAGAGTGTTAAGTTGCTTTTTAATTAAAGTATTTATGTATCCTCAGATAAACTCATGTTTCATGTATAACTTAATTAAAAGTGGCACTAAATGTCAGCGTGCACTCATAATTGTGTAAAAGCTATTTTTAAATACATTATACCTCTCATTAGTATGACTGAGCAATGTCAATACTACAGCCTGCGTGTCATTCATTCAAACCATGACGGTAAACCAGACTTTAAACTGGAATAAATCTCTAACTGAAATTGTGGTACAACATTTTATAACACATTATATTAAAGTAAATATAATTTCAATAATGTCGGAATAAAAAGCAATAAAGTACTCCTATTTCAGTGCCTGGATATACTATTTTCTCAAATCCATTCACCTCTGTGAGTGAAGATAAAGACAGCAGAGGTCGTGTTATGAAAGCCGTGATTTCTTCTTCTTGCAGGTGGCTGGCATGCACATAAACTAATAAAAATACAGAAATGCATAAAAAAAATAATCATGAAAACTGCAACTGCAGGCATGCATAAATGTAATCATCTTTAAGCTTTGAAACATTGAATGCTGAAAATATTGTATAACTTATTTTATATCTGTGGATTAAAATGCCTTAAACAGCATGTAAACATTCTTTGGAATTAATGTGTGATATTAAACTAGAATAATATATTCGACACCATACTTATTTCACACACTGAACATTGATTCATTCAGAGTCCATCATGATGTGGTCTGAACGATTCATGGAAACAACAGCCCATGTGTCAAAAGGGGATTAATAATGCATTATTCCTTGCCTAGAGCAGATGATAGACAGGGGAGGAAGTTTTAGCTTCATGCTTGCCCATCTTTTGATGACTGATCAATATTGAAAAGGATAATGAGAAACGCTTTATGCATGCCAATGCGTCTTCACAGCAGCTGTGTAGAATATTTACATGCTTGAAATCCGTCTTTCTTTGAGACCAGGGATGTAAATCACAGGCCAGGCTGCACATAATGTCACTCTCAGTCATTTTCAATCAGTTTTCTTCTGAGGATATTATCACAACAGCCAATTTGGGTTTTGGATCGCATGCCCTTCAGTATCGCCTCCAGCAGAGTGCTTGTACTCACCCCTGCCTCTACACTCCATGGCATTTCTTTGGAAATCTGTGTGTGGGTGTGTGTGCCTGTGTGTGTGTGTGTGTGTGTATGTACGTCTTACACTGTGTACACTCCCATTCACTGTGAGCTGGCTGAGCAAATTGATACCGCGGCGGGATTCTTGGCGATCTGTAAGTCCGCTGTCACGGTGATGAGAGCGGCACAAAGACGTCAGCGTTGCGGTAAATGTCAGCATGTCAGCGATGAGTGACACAGAATATCCTCCGCTTGGAACGTTGGAGCCGTTCGCCTCGACCCAGCACACACATGACAAGGCCCAACTCATAGATACGAGAATAATCCCTGCTCATACCGAATGGGAAATCACACACAAACACAGACACACACGCACACGCACAAACACACGCACACGCACACGCACACACACACACACACACACACACACACACACACACACACACACACACACACACACACACACACACACATATAGGAGCACAGATGAGAAAACTCAGGAGAGATGTATAAACATGAATTCACTAATTCAGTGAAATATCAGCCATACCTGTCAGGAGAGGTTGTATTTCAGATTCACAGGTTGAGCGTGTGTGTGTGAGCGTGTGTGCGTGTGTGTGTGTGTGTGTGTGTGTGTGTGTGTGTGTGTGTGTGTGTGGTGGGGGGTGGGAGGTTGACATGCAAATTCAGTTAATTACCCATGTGAGCATGTTTACTTGGAGGTCTTTTCATTCCTGCTCCTCCGTCTTTCACTCTCAGTATATACACAGGAGGATGCGTTTGTCAGTGATGCAAGGTATTCTGGGAATTCGCGAGTGTCTTTGCAGTTTTGAACAGACAAGAACTGAACACCTAAACAAACACACACAGTGGAGGGAGAGTTTGACAGGGTTGTTTGTTCGGATTGGTGTGTTGGCTGGTGCATATGCATTTGAAGATGCAGTCGTTCCCTTCTGACTAGAAGATTTCCCTGTATGTTTCTTTAGCTGGTACTGTCTTTCGCTGTGGCTTTGAACGTCATACTTGAAATCCTACCTGCAGTATCAACTATTAGTTCGTAAATCCAAGCAGAAACCTGCACCGAAGAACAATTCCATGAAGGATGCGTCCTGTGTGTAACAGTGATTTAGTGATAACTGGCTTGCTGGGGATAATAAATGTGTTTCTTACATGTTACTATTACAGCTGAGCTGAGCATTCATTATTTCTGAAAAATAACTTTCTTGTGATAATTTTGAACAATAGCAGCTCATTTAACAACATTTGTCAATGTTTTGAAGATGTTTTCCAGAATCCTTAAAGATTCTTAAAAGACCATCTTAATTAAATAAATGTTTGCTGAGGTACAATACTAACATTGTGAGTTTCTATTATTTTCTTATTTTCATAGACTATAACACACTGGGTTTTTTTAGTTGTTCTGGTTAAATTAATTAATAAATACATCTTGAGAAACAAGTTAAAAATCGAATATATTGTGCAGCAGAAAATGTTGTTGATATTGGAACTGCCTTCATAAGGCCATTATTTCATGATAATATGGGCATTTGGGGATTTATTATTTTTTTTTTTTTGTAAAATTGTGTAAATTAGTCAAAATGCCAAGTAAAGGAAAAAACATTGTTTTTTTTAACTATATAAAGGGTCGTTTGTAATACCTTCCTATGATAATAAGTATAGCGCACATTAAGGCTATATAGCTTACTGTATTATATACTGTAATATAGGCTAAATGTTAAGTAAAAAGAAGTGCTTTGAATGTTTTTTGAACAACTTCAACATGTACGTATGTAAAACAAAGTGCATTCCCTTGAAACTAATTTAACATATTTATCATTCCCATAATAAGACCGCATTTCCCATAAACCCAGTCACCTCTGCTTTTTCCCAGTCAGCCAGTTTGTTTTGATTATAAGAGCAGAGGTTGTATTGTGTTTGAAAAATTATGTTTTATTTGGAAGGGCTTACTTTGTGCTTCGGCAGAGTTTCCATTGAGTACTTTTTTGTTTGTGGAAAAATTGTGAGAATTTTGCAAAATTGCAAGCTCCCGCAAATATTGTGTGGATGATTGAGTTAGCGTTACATGATTGTGATTTCCTTGAGAGAGACTGATTATTAACAATCAAAAACCTTGACGTTCCATTTCAAGCCCAGCTAAATGTACACGCATGTTTGATGGTCATTTGTTTGAAGGGGATAAGCTGAGTGACAAGAGGCAACAAAAAACGTGGTGAAAGGGTGTGAAAGGTTCAACTTGCCTACTGCTGCTTTAAATGCTCTTTTGTAATTTGTGTTTTTTGTTGTTTTTCAGATGAATGGATGCATAGCTCTGTGACTTTAATGGTTACACAAGAGAGGAACAAACTGTGACTAATACCACGCAGGACTACCATTAATCCAACAATTCTGCAATACACAGAGGACACGAGACTGCTTAAAAAAAAAAAATCCCGGAAATTGCTATTCCCACGGGGTCAGTAAAATTCCCAAATAACACACTGACATCGTGAATCCCCATTTCTTGCCAATGAATCTGCACTAATCAGGTCTCCTTTGGTGATCCTGTCCTGAGATGGCTGTAACATTCAGAGAAAATCGCAGCTCTGTTCAGATGGTATTAGCGCTAAATCCCGTCTGGACTTGTTGAAATTCTGTGCTGTGTTTTTGAGTGACATCCCAGGGTCGTTTTAATCCAGCGTCAGGACTGACATCTAGTAGGCCGTTTTCATCACTGTAAATTGTGTCATATGACAGTTATTGCAGAGGCTGAAGTAAATTGATACTGCTGTAGGACAGAAGACAAATTCACTGAGGTGGAAACACTAAATTCTACATTAGGTTATTATCATCACAACACATAAAAAACATTCAAGTGGATGACATAGTGTATATGACCTTATTGCACATGCCCTCGGTATAGATGAATGACGTCTCATGGTTTGTACAGACTGGTACAGAGGACTCTTTGAAGTAGAGCTGTTCACCCAATGTGGGATGAATACTCAACAAGATCAAAAAGACCATTATTTTCTAGACATCATTTCATGACACTTTATCTCAGAATGGTGCACATCTTGTGTCTGCATCGCTCTGCCTCTGTCCACGCACACACACACACACGCACACACACACACACACACACACACACACACACACACACACACACACACACACACACACACACACACACACACACACACACGCCAGTTTTCCCTGCTGTCGCCACAATCACTTTCCGGGCCGACCCTCCCCGAGGACTGTTTAAAGAATGAGATCTGCTTTTTGATGACTGTGTCCTGCCTTGATCCCGCTGATGGAACAAGATAACAGCTGTCTCTGTTTTGGCATACGAAGGGGTTAGAGGAGTGGAAGTAGAAATGGACTGTTTCATCCCCCCAAAAGACACACAAACTCTTGGGATTCAGTGTCGGGAAATTGTGAGTGGGGACGATGTCATAGTCTCTCTTCTGGGCCACTGACTGAAATATGGGCAACAATAATTTGAGCTTTGTATGCAGAATTAATTACACATTTTTGTTCTGTTTTCTGTTTAAAGCTAATGTTTTTTTTTTTAACTGTAATGATGTTTTTTTTAAGGACAGTATATCAGGGTGATTACTGATAATCACGTCAGCTACTCAAGAGTCATGTGATGGATTTGTTGCTGCCTGCTTTATAACATATTTAGTGAATAATTGATTTTAAGTCCTGAGCTGATATCAAAGATTGGAATCAGTCAGGATCAAGTCCTTTTTGGATCGATAAAGATAATTTAGTCAAACTAGTTACACTAGCTACACTTTATTTTATCTTTTTGACTTTAACACATTTTTGGATTTTGAAATGTAGAAATGTGTCTCAATCATCACATAAACATAAACAAAATCTGTTTTATTTATACAATAACCCTCTATGCTGTCACTATAATTATGCCGGGTATTGTGGTTAAATTGAGCCAATAAGTTCCACTGTAATTAACAAAGAACTCACAGGATACCTCTGTGGTAGTTAAAATGGGATCAGTCTGTTTTTGATTGTGTTGAACAGCACAGAGACATAATGCTCATCCTATCCTGGACATAGTGGGCAGTGCCTGCTCTTCCTCTCTCATCTCCATCACCTTTTGTTTTTCCCTCATCTTGTCCTCTCCCCAACCTAAAACTGATCTTGGACTGCTTTCTTGCAGTCGTTTCATGTCCGTCTGTTTCAGTCGAGAAAGTAAACAGGTTCAATGTTTGCCGGATAATCTTGCAGTGAAATTAGAAACATATGGGAATAGGCATTCTCTCAAGTCTAACCAGCCGGCATTAAACCACTGTTTAACGTAACACGACAGTGCAAACTATTTTGTCAGAAGATGTCTGTAGTACAGTATTGTAGTATGATTAGAGCTGAACTACAAGCAGTCAAATACTAAACTTCTCTCGTTACCTGTTTCAGGTTTTAGTAAACTCAGCTGCCTGATTTGTTGAAATCATCAAAGAAACAATGTGTTGAGTTAACAACTCCACCAACAGGAAAAGGATATTTAAGGTATCTTGATAACTTTGTTGAGCAAAATCCTAAAATCCCATTAAATTACAGAAGGATTGAAGTATAAATGCTTTAACATTAATATATTTTTCTATTTTTTTTAAACTACAATCCAACTTTTTTGGTAGAGATTCCCAGACAGATTCATTCAGGCAGATTTCCGAGAAAAATAGTATAGTGGTTGAAAGTGATCAAACATTCGCAGCGTATTCCCAACGAAAGACTGACTGACAGCATTAATAAAACTAGTGGGCAGACGAGGGAAGGAGAAAGAGAGAAGCTGAATACCAATAACCTAGTCAGGGTGAGGTTGAAATGAAGTGATTGAGTTTGGGAGAGAGATGGGGCATTAGATGAGTCAAAAGGAGAGAGAGAGGGAGAGAGGGATGGATAAAGCAAACAAATCAGGAGAGAGAGAGAGATACAGGTGGATTACAGTCTAATCCATGCCTCTCTCAGTGTGCTCTTATTACATTAGAGCCGAATGAGAAACATGGCGCCACAGGCTGACCTTCTCTAACTCCATTTCATTCCACTGGATCAGACCAAATGATTTGATCTGAGCTGCACTGCCCTGAGAGAGGAAACACACATACTACTGTAAAAGCCACCACTGCAACACTGCCGTCATCCAGCGAGGATTAAACCTCACACATTACAGGAAAGAGTCCGTGTAGGATAGCAAACAGACAACAAGGATGTTACAGCTGGCTATTTACACTGACCTTCACTGTAAAGGCCTGTCGTTACAGTCCAAAGTTCATCTGTGTTTTAATTTTTAAGGTAACATCACCAACATAAAAGACAGGAAACAGACATATCTAGCTGACATTTATTTTGAAGATGCTTCTTCTTCTTCTCAAGGTTGTTCCTGTAACAAACTTAGATTTATTTATTTTTAGTGGAAATATTTGCAACAATTAGGACCACATTTTTCATTCCAACCTTGCGTTCCTTAGACTTAATTGTGTTTTTTTTTACTCTCTTTATGAAGACTTTTATGAAGGTCTTTATATTCCAAATAAGATGTGACATTCTGAAAAATTACAAATGTGGGTAAAGTAGAGAAAAAACAACAACCTTAAAGTGGGTGAATGGATCAATACACCTCTTGAAGAGACATTCTGAGCCTCAGTACTGTCAAAAAACAAATTGATACCGTAAAACACAAAAACACCCATATTCAAGGATTTTAATATAACATTTCATAGTGGCAATAGATTCTGATCGTGGACACTTCCTGCAGCTATAAATCATCACTGTTGGGAAGTTTACTACAGATTACTAGTTACTCTGTTAAAAATGGAACAAGTAATGTAACTTTTAATTACTTCATCAAAGTAATGTAAATTATTACATTTGATTACTTTTCTGACAAACGTTTAAATGGGACAATAAAGGTGAAAAGTACCAACAAATAAATCTAAACATTTATTAAAAGTTCTTTAATATAACAGTATAATAATCGGATTAAGACGTTTTGATTTCAAAGCACAACCACCAAAACAAAGTCTGTAGATCACAACTGACTGCATTGAAGGAAAAATGTTCCCAGAACCTCAAACCAGGTCTACATTCAGGTAGACTCATGCTGAGTGATGATGAACTGTCAACAGGACTGAGTGCTGCTCACAGGCTTTTACACTGGTTCCTAAGTGACTCTTTTAAATATCTCTTCATCTTATTTTATGACGTGACCAATTTCCTTGGTGTGGTCGTTTAGAGCGATGCACATTGATTTGATTGGAGTGAATTCAAAAAGGAGAATTAATCAAAAACAAGGCTCAGAGAGTTCATACTTCCAAATGAAAGGAGCGCGTATGAACATAGACAGAAGGCAAAAAAAAAAATCTTTATCTTGTGATTTTTCTATTACTGCATCAGGTTATTGTGGTATAAAAAGGATACAAGCTGCATCGTAGTGTGATGTTCCCTCTTTAAATCTATGTAATTAAGCTGTTTATGTACGTTTTCATGATTTACAGGTAACACTGAAGCGGCACCAGTATACACATCACTGCTCTTTCCCAAGCTTTCAAATCCTACATACGTTACAAGGGTCATGAGCTCAATGTTGTGAAAGGTATGACACATGCATATGGAACAAATTCATATCAATCAAAGTGGTGGATTTTTTATTTTCCTGTTGTTTCTCAGCCTGGCAGATAACAGGTGCCTTCTCTGCCTCACATTTCTAAAAATCCTCCTGCTGTTACATTTTGCACACTCACAAATACATTTATATGCTTTTGAGGAGTTTCCTGAGACATTGCTGAGCTTGGTTTAACATGCCACAAACTCACATCAACAAGAAATGGAGTGTTTTCTCCAGAAGCAACTCTTCAGCTGATCGAAACAGGATCCTCATAAAATGGCTCTGCCAGCCAATCAATGTGTCTGCAATTAGTGTCGCTCTAATTAGAACGCATTGTTCTGAGAACCAGCTGAGGCAGTTCATCCATCAATATGAAATTAAGCAGCAGCCACTTAGCATGGGATTACTATCATGAGTTCATTTGTACTGGAATCAATTCATTTGCATCGTTCACCGCAGTCGTGCCTTGAGGCTGCACGTGGGAGTCGCTGAGATGTGTGTGAGGGGAGTCCGTGATACTCATTTTATATGAAAGATAAAGAGAGAGAGAAGAGGGGTACACAAAGAGGAAAAGACAGAAAGAGAGCACAAACTGTGAAATTACTACTGATTTTTTTCCCCAGGAAAAGTCACTTATCGCAAATCAAACAGAGTAAATGAAAGGAACGGCGCAAATCAAATGGCCTATCTTAACCACCTTGTCAATATCCAGCAGCTAATAAAACATCCCGTTCTGAGACCCCAATTTCACATCCTGTCTTGTACAGCTCTGACACAGGTGGAGGCACTCCAGATTACAATGAGAGATGTCATCGTCACAAATGTGTCATCACAGATGTATCATTAAGAAAGATGAGAGAGCTGTTGGATTTCCACGGCTATCTCTGTCCCTGTCTCAATCTGTGACACCTTCTCTCTTTATCTCTTCCGCGCACACACACACACACACACACACACACACACACACACACACACACACACACACACACACACACACACACACACACACACACACACACACACACACACACACACACACACACGGGCATACACGCTGCACACTTACATACAAACTCCCTCTCTCTTTCTTCCCGGGGACGATGTCATGTAATTGTGAGCGGCATAGAATTCCACTAAATGTCAACTTCAGGGTGGGAAGCTGCAGAATTAAAGGAGTTTGCAGAGTTTTGGCTGGCAACATTAAGGAATTCCAGTTGCATGCAACTAACTGGAGCAAAAATATATCATTGACATGCAGTGAATGAAATGCAAAAAGAGTGGAATCACAGACAAGGATTGTATACCGTATGCTCGTTATAAAACACGACCTTGACTTATTTTTATAACTCAGCTTTGCGTTAAAAGTTATTGAGCTGTGTATTTGTGAAAAGCTACAACCATTACTCAGTTGAGACATTTCATTTGGGCTTTATTGTTCACGCCGTTGGTGTAAATGAAAGGCAGCGAGTGGAAGGAGGGAAAAGTACTTAGAGAAGAGGTTCTTTTGAGGGCGGAGCTGGCTTATGTGCACAGACTATAGACAACAATCTGTGGCATGCTGTGAGTAGCATCCACACAGGAAGCACTAAACACCATAAAGTAGTTACATGGAAGCCCTGCTTTTTTCATGGATTTTAGGAAATGATGATGATGATTCATCGGTTCTGCTTAGGATTTTCCTCACTATGCTTAGCTCTACTATCAAGTACAAGAAATGTCTTGAATGCAAATAGGCACTTACAAATTTAAATATTCTTCCAAAGAAAATGTAAATTTGAAATTAAAGTAACAGACAGCGTGTGTGATTTCAATTTTTTTTTTTATTTTTTTTTTTAATAATGCATTTTACAAGCCGAAGCTGCCGCCTTAAATGGTCCAGAAGAAATGAAATCATCTTGATTAACTAACCCTTCTACCAGAGAACGCAGCTCCCTTCAATTGCTCAAATTATCCTTATGGATTTATAACAGTACAAAACTTAACAAGATGAGGTCTGTACAATCTCATAGGGCTTCCTTCCCCACCATTTTCTCCAATGACCATTTTTCATAGCATGCATAATAAAGTTTCTCACAAAATTCTACATGTTTAAACACAATAAATAATAACTATTCAATTCTGCAGCTGGTAAATGTTCTCTCAGCTCCTGAGCAATGAGGGCTGCACTCCAAACCGGTGCCTTGTAGGTATAAATGGAATCTTATATTAGCTTTTAATTAACAGTAACACAAAGAAGGGATGTGATTATAAGTGTTTCCATTTTGATTCAGCCCCTAAAAATCATGGCAAGTATGTGTTTATTAGTCTGTATTGTTGTTGGTACGTGTAGTGTTTTGATAATATTGTTTGGAGAGCCACAATACAGATCCCACCTCACCTCCCTGATAATGGCCACCTATATCATTGCTGCTTTTTGACAGCAAAAAATGCACAAATTAAATGTCTAGTGCAAGAAAACAATTCATATCTGATGGCTGCATTGTTTGCAGACAACACACCACTCATTCCTCAGCTGGATTTAATCAGTAAAATCTAATCAGTTGAAGGAGATGCTGTATGCATGTCAGGAAAAAACAAAATGTAGTCTTCTCTTCTCTGACACCACCAGCAAACCTGAACTTTACAAAGTAAACTGCAGGTCTCACACAGAAACACACGGATACACCGATTATATAGTCAGACATGGTTTCACGGCTCAATAGTCCAACATTAATAACCATTCACTACGTGGTAACGGAGTGGCAACCATGGTAAGTTTCAAGGCAATAACCAGATCTTATTTAATGGGTTATGAAGACTTTGCTCGTCTTGTTTTTCTTTGTTTACTTCAGTCTGTAGGCTACACAACCCAACTTGGAAACCAACCGTTTTACAAAGGACACAAATGTCATTGTAATTGGCCATGGTGCCCTTCCCCTCCACTTGCACCAAACACAAGCACATCACCCCATCACACATTTTGCCTATGCTGCTATAACCTCTTGTCCATTTTCTGAAGTGCTTTTTGCTTGACTGTTGAACCGATGAGAACAATTATCATTATTATCACGAAGGGGAGGGAGCGAGGTCATGAAACAAACAAATTAGAATTTCCCAGCATGCCTCGAGAATAAAGCAACCAAATGAATCAGACCTAAGTGATGGGTAGACGTGATAGCATGTTTGATTTTTAATTAAACAAAGTTTTGGAACATGTATCGATGCTTAAAATAGGCTATTACTCAAAACTATAAGTTGTATACACAAGATGTGAAGGTGGTATATATTTAGTAGCTGTCACAATCACAATCATAAGTAATCCTGGCAATATTGTTAGGTGGTTATCTCGAATAGCTGTATATTAAGTGTATATTAGTCTGTGTGTGAGCAGGCTCTCCTAAAACTTCTTACACGGGCCCCTGACAGCTTCTGAGCCCCGACGCATTGTACCGGCGCCACTGTTGAAAGTTACACCATCGTCTTACATCCAACTGCCTGGTTCAAACTTTTTAATTCCCAGCATCGCTGCACCCACCTCCAACCTGAGCAGGAGTCTAATCAGCCAGATAACAGGAAACACCTGTAAGTTCTTGTAGAGCTTTTAACTATTTGAACAAGTCGTGCTTTGTTTGCATTTTTGTTACATAAATGTGTCAGTTTACCAGCTTGTTTCTGTCAACTGCGGTTTGGTTAAAACACCATCTGGCATTAGGTTTTGCATGCTTTTTGTTATCTGCTGATGCCCCTTTCCGTGTTATATATATCTGTTATGTATATCTGACATCCCTTTGTATGTAACAGCTGGTGATTAACACCATATCAACTGTCTGGATCCCATTATTTACATCTCGCAGTGGCTTGAAGTTTTTGCAAAGGCAACTGCTTTATTCTGAGAAGCCTTTGAAATGGGACGGGCCTTGTCAGCTTCTTATGACATATTCTTTCTAGAGTTGCAGACGTGGGAAACACAGTTGTGCATCCTTTTACTTAAGTTCAAATCATCTTTCCATTTACAGTAAACATAATTCCAATCTTAAATGTAGTTGTTTTACCTGCCTAAAACTTCTTAGTTATTTCCATGACAACTGAGAGTATGCAGAATGTTACATCACGCCCATAGATCACATAATCCTCATGTTGTCAGAGAATTTAAGGTTTACTTTTCCATGGCATGTAATCTGCTCATCCCAAACTATTATGAGACCATGTTGAAGGCACAAAATGTAGACAAATAAAAGCCTTTGTGTGGGTGATCAGCAGGCAGCCAAATTTGATTCCTACTACAGGGGGCAGAGTGCTGGATGGCCCTTGGACATGAGGCTTAGAGGAACGACAAATTGAGTCACTAACTGCCTGCTTTGAGCAATGGTTAGATTCTGTGACTGACAGTCAGCTACACTCTGAAGTCACTCTCAAAACACCAGCTTTGGCTCCACCGCTGGCAGGCTCTCGTGAAAAAGGTAGCGAACGCCCTCCAAAAAGCACTTTACTTTTATACAGAAATCTGTAGCCACATACACTACAAACACACCCACGCATGTGCACATTCTCTCAAGAGCACCAACTTCCAACTCTGAGCATTTTCCCTGCTTCAAATACTGCCTGGGATTTCCTGCTTGGCACGTTCTCCAGCTTTCTTTTCTCTTGCCAAAATCTACTGTACAGCACGGTCTTCAAAACAGAAGCTGTTTTGTTTCGAGTGCGGTAACGAACTCAACAAACGGAGGGTCATGATATCTGTCTTTTGAAACTAAAACAGCACTTTTATTCACGAGCAACGTAACTTTGCATTTCCTTTCTCATATCAAAATTGTTCAACTTAAAACTTCCCCCTAAGCTGCAAAACTTCCTTCTTTCAGGCTACATAAATCATAGATAGGCACATTTAGATGATGAGTGAAACAACAAACGCAATGCTTTGAATGCTAATTAAAATTTCAAAATAAGCACGGACTCTTATGATAACACTTTGCTTATGTGTTTACATTAATTTCCCTTTTGTTCTCATCATTATTGTGATTCTTTGCCATCTTGCGTCTGACTTGCCGGAATTCAAAGCCTGTCATTGCTCGCGCTGACGCCCGTCTATAATCATATCCCCAGATTCTAATTACTATGGAGTCTTACGCAAATTTGTCTGCAGCTAAATGATGCTTTTCATCCAGAAAATTACCACAATTCCTAACAGTGTTATTAGGGCTTTAGCACCACTCCCCAGGCGACACTCCGCTCCTCTTTGCTTTATTGTTTTTATCTTCTCCCCCGGCACATACACGTGCTCCCCCATCCATGACAACTACGGTGCACAGTTGGTGGTTTCCCAATCTTCGTAAAAGGCACAGTCTTTAAGCATGTCTATTTCAATAATATCCTAACACAACATTTTTTTTCAGAGGGCAATTACGCCCTCTACAAGAACTGATGAAAGAGACCACATAAAATGAGAGCAGGAATCTGGGGAAAAAGCTGTGAAAAAGCTGAGCACAATTCAACATGTCATTTTGACTGTGGTCATAGTAAACCTGACAATGTTCAACATGATGGAAGAAGGCCCCTTTTTTGTACACATAGATGTTTTTGATTTGATTATCCATCTCATGGACGCATTCATGTACCAACAATTTCTCCAAAGTGTTAATTGGTCTCTTTGCACTTGCCTCATGCTCTTTAAATGTCCTTGCCTGCTATACTTGTAATATGTGGCGTGGTGACAGTTAGCCTCTGGGGACAACGACCAATATTTCAGGGGTTCCAGTGAAGCCAGCAGAAATGCAGGCCAAGGTTTTTTCTTCTCTGAGCCAGTTGTTGTTTACGGTCTGATAACCAACTTAAGATGTGAGCTGAGAGGCGACACATATTTTAAAAAATATAACTGCATGTTAATACAGATACATTAAGAAAAACTGTCATCGGTCCATAGCTGGTGGGTTCCAAAATTGCATTTCGGCTAATGCGTTCCACCTCTTTTGCGGTTTACATGCAGGTAAACCAAAGCCTGCTCAAATGTGATTGGTCGATTCCACTAAAATGGACTACCAATGCTTTTTGGTATCAAAATTTTGTCCTGTTGCCTACAGATCTATTCTTATGGAGATATCTGTCTAAGGGGTGTATTAGCATGCTATCCAACTGACTGCACTGCATCCTTTGTTGGTTCAACACTGGTTTGATCCTTTTACTATGTGAACCTACTCATCCAAATTCTAAACCCCCTTCATCCTAACATTTCAAAGGGTTGATGGTCCCCAGTAGAGCACCTTTTTATCTTAGCGGGTTACAAAGTGCTTTACAATGTTTCCCATTCAAACACCAATGATGACAGAGCTGCCATGTAGAACAACTTGGACCCAGTGACACTACAGTATGTGGAAAGGAGGAACCTGGGATTGAACCGCTAACCTTACGATTAGATGATAACCGGGTACACCATCTGAGCCGCAGCCACCCTCAACCTCAGGTCTGACATCCAAACAGTAAAATCTGTTATTCAGTGGCCACAATAGCACCCTGGCCTCCTATAATTTACAGTCCACAAGAGGGAGGGAGTTTTATCATTAGTACTACAGGCACTCTCTTTACTGCTCTTGCCATCATCAGTCCAGCTGTGTTGAGGCCTGCCAGCTGCTGGCTCAGCTCCAGGCTGTCTGTCACAGGGTCAGCTCACAGAGATGACCACTCACAACCTGTAAAACACTGCTGATGGCTAAAACACTCACACCATCCATCATGGAGGTGCAAAGACTGTACTTATCCCCCCCGGGGTGTCTCACACACACACACACACACACACACACACACACACACACACACACACACACACACACACACACACACACACACACACACACACACACACACACACAGGGAGATGCAAACATACTTGCCTTTGAGCCATCGTTTAGTGGAAGGTATCGATTAGCCCTCTGTAATTAACACATACTCCCACAGGGAATAAATCAGTGCTGATGAATCACTTATTGTGGTAGTTTTAGTCATGGAAGTGTGTGCATGCGTGTGTGTGCATGTGTGTGTTTTACAAGTTAGTGGGTCATTAAGGTTGAATGAGTGATAGTCAGGCCTTGGGGTGAGCTGATGTAAAAGTGCCCTGGTCGACAGTATACAACTGCTTCTGCACTACGATTCTGTAATTGGATGCATCCACTGTGGACTCAGAGGCATTTAAAGAGCACAAAAACCACAAGGAGCAAAGTTCCTGCATAACATGAAATGTTTATTGTTTATCAATCCTTATTTATTCCATTACTAATGAATAATGTTTAATACACTTGGTGTGTCTTTAGTTAATTCACTGAACGGGTTTGCTCCTTCACGTACCCTTACAGAAAAAAACCACTAGTGTCCCATGTTTTCCACATATTAAAACATATGATAACATGGGAAAAATATATGGAAAAGTTTGCACATGGGAATCTACATGAGCTCTATACATTACACCATGAAAATGTTTCAAAACTAGATGTTTCACATCACGTGTGGTCTCTGGAAAGTTAGATATTGTATATTACTACCCCCCCCCCCCAAAAAAAAAAAAAAAAAATCCAAAGTTTGCTGTGATTTAACAAGAGTTAACATGCTGATAAAGTGATGTCCATGTCCCTGTGTGTTTTGTTTGTAAGCCTTGCTTTGCTTGTATTCTGTCACTGAACCTAATCTGAAGTATTACATTAAAAAAAGAAGAAATGTTATTTGGGTGCCAGAGCACCCAGTGGTGAACAAACCTCTGTGTTTAGATCCATTTTCCGACTGCCCTGTGTTGTTCCCAATTTCTAATTCTACCTGTCACTGCAACCCGGCTCCGACTTTCAGCTCTAACAGGGAACAAAAGAGCAGCGAATAAACTAAATCTGGAGTAAGACTATTTCATTATACCCTATCCAACTTTATTCTAGTGCTCATGCAAGAATCCAATTAACTTCTTAATTTAATCAGCCATGCTTTTATTAGCCAATTCATATACTTTTTGTCAAAGGGTTCTAACCTCACTGTCTCTGTGGTTGGGAACTCAACCGAAAAGAAGGCATACGGGCTTTTATTTTTTGGTGGTGAGATATAAAGGTTGAGTGGAAAATTGAGGTTGGGATAATATATGCCATCAATTTGCACTTCATTTTCACTTAGCCTGACTGTTGTCTATCTTCCGCTACAGTTTTAGGCACTGGAATATACAGCACAGTGGGCATCACTGTCCAAGATCCAGACAGATATTAGCGGGGTTTGAGATTTTAATTTGTTCAGTAATTTATCAATTTGTCACATGTTGTTGGAACGGCTGCAGAAGATGAAGCTACTTTAAATGACAAGAGCATGCAAGTGTTGCAAAGTACCTTGGGGGTTCGGAAAACCGAAAGTCTCAGCAATGAGTGTAAAATAGCTTTATCAGAATGTAAGTCAAGGTATTATCAGAAAAATGGAAGCAGTGAGATGTTTATTCAATAGGTCATATTGCTGGCCATAAAAATGGCATCTTCAGTCATCTCTGACCACTGTGGCCACAGTGACCTTTTCTTTACATAATGTTGTGTTTAATTTAGACATAATTTAAATCACAGCTACTTTATTTATGGCCTTCTTTTTTCCTGTGGCCATTTACTTTGCTCCATATGTCACTAAGTGAAGCATGTCATTTTAAAACCTTTTTTAAGACAGCGGTAGATTCATGTAGAAACCAGCACATAAAGCTCTAATTGGATTTTTCTTGCCATGGAAACAACAACAAAAGAGTATAAATATATATCCAGATTGCCAATAACATATTGATCTGCTGCTGCTGTTACAGCATCTCATAAGCCCCGCATCCACTGCAGCATCCACCCGTGGGTGTCAGTTCCCCTGTAGAGTTAATGATCATCACTCCCCATTAGGCCTATTACAATTAACACATAATCACCTGATTGTGATTATTTGAGCTGACTGCAATCATCTTGTATTATCTTTTCTATTCAACTGTATAAAAGCAGCTGGATGACACTAATAGAAAACTCATGTTTCCATCACTATTTCTACGGGGTTTTTTTTAGGTTTGACTGGCGCTCTTTTAATGATGCCATCTTGTTGCCTCCTACTCTTCTGCTATGAATAAATAGCACATGGAAGGAGAATTTGCGCCGCCAACTGTTTATTTTGAGGTGCTTAACTTTTTATTAGACTTTTTTGATAAACATTATTGACATGAATATCATGGATTTAGTTGCAAAGCCAAACGTCACTGCCTATAAATGTCTCCTTGATATAAACTATGATTACGCTTAAACTATAATGGTGGCAAAAAATTAACACAACATTACTGTTAATTGTAAGTATTTGTATGGTAATTAATCGTCAACTAAAATCTCATGATCATGACGTTCTTACTTGCCAACCCCTGCTGCACTGACCTCAGTGAGTTATATTGGGGAGTGAAAACACAGAAGCCTCGGCCCTACATATCGAATGTATGTAAACTGCACATTCACATCATAATGAGCTCTACCTTATGTGCTGACTGAACGAAAAGGAATGTAAATGAATCAAACCACATCTTGGCCCCAGTATCCATCTGTGGCCTTCCAGTCTACATTCATTGAGGGAAGTAATAATCATAAGTGAACATTGAATCGTGCTAACTTTTTGCTTTTAATGAATACATGTATGCAGCATTATCAAAAAGACAAAAGTTAACACTATCAGCTATCAAACCTTTATCACATGAAAGTGCTCCACATAAAGCAGTAAGAGGGTGTGAGGGCTGAGACTGAGGCTGTAGGCTCTTTGGAGACAGACATATCCAGTTCCAAATATGTAGCTGAGCACTCATCCTTCTTTAAAAAAAAAATTGTTTTCACATCCATATACGTACAATACATCCAGGACAAAACAAGGGCAAATGAAGAGTTGAAGATGTCAAAAAGCAAAAGAGAAAAGAGAGAACAATAATCTGAAAAGCGTGAGGTTAATCTCACAAATCTTCAAATCCTGACCAAAAACACACCTGAATGATGCAGGCCTCGAACCGAAATGACTGGCAGAGCCTCTGTGGTGATTTACAAGGAAAACATACTGCTGTTGTCAGTGCAATGACAATGGGATCTGCCATACATAGCCCAGAGGCGCTCTTGTTGATTGCTGCATTTCCTTGGAGCTTTCTCAAGGCTAAATGAGCTATAGGATGAGAGTGGCTGGCAGAGGGCCCCGGAGCTGCTCCATCCTTTAACACTCTGATTGATCACATTACAGTTAATTAAATATTGGCAAATTGTTCCCATCCAAGGTTGGGCCATTAAAGTTTACACTTCAGCCACATTTATCACTTTCCATGTCTCTTTTATCACCGCAGCTTGTCACCTTTCCTGTGTGTCAAGTGGATGATGATAAACGCACAAACCCTTCATTTCTCTCACTTGAACATTTTAGCTCTATTTTTTTTTATGGTTCAGCTTCTTACACTTCCCAGTGGCTTTTCATTTAAATGAAGTTTGACAGCTCGAATGAAGGAGAGTGCTGCAGTGAGTCTTTTCCATATTCCTCGGTCTGTGTAAGCGTCAGTATCTCAAAAGAGATCAGGCAAGGGGAAAATGACAGGGAAGAGCTAGGAGCATGAAAATGACACTATCAGGCAACAGCAGAAGTAAAACACAATTGTTCAGCTGTCAGCTAAGGTGTTACTCTAATAAAGTACAATAATGCTGATGGGCAGGGCTATGTTGCATGTCTGACACTCATATGGTATTAAGATGGCTCGCATCCTTTCTGACAATAATGGATGAGCAGCTCTCCCCTTTTTTCCCTAGAGCTGGTCTCTTCCAGAAATCCCTTCAGACTCAGATAATGGCGGCGGAAGAGACTGACTTGGCGGCGAGAGATGGACATAAATAGTTGTCCACTAGGGTACGGTTGGAAAGTGATTCATTACTCATGCATTCAGTTTACAGGCCTAAGGGGAAGTGAAGACAGGACCTTTGATAAGCCACAAGGCACTCCTTTAAAATGAGCCTTCCTTTTTATTTGGGGAGAGCTGCAAGGTAGAGAAGGATCCTGGCTGTAAAGCCCAAGTCTGATGATTAAATGCACAAGATAAAATCCTCGGACACTTGATTACTTTTCAAGAGCCGGTCACCCCTATAAACCAGCCTGGTAAAGGCTACAACATGGTTTTGCATAGTGACACAGAGGAGGGGTTTCTGGGTAATACTGTACTGTAGCTCATACATGTAGCCGGACATGATATTGTAGGTGGCTCCAAACTCTCAACTACATTGTATCTGACTTAAATAACTGATCGAACAAAATGTTGTGTGACTACGTTGAAGTCAGGGGTTTGTTTCTATACGTAGTTCCAACGGTGGTGATGGAGGTAAAGCGAGATGAGGCAATATCGACAGTTTTAGCAGTAAATATCAAGGAATTGAAGCCGGAGTCTGAAAAGTGTGTAATGGTCAATTAATTGACATAGGGTTTCTCTCTGCTCACACTGGGTGAAGGTGTTTGTTGTTTGCAGCTTGGGGAGTTTCAGTGCACAACATACGTCACACGGTGGTCAATGTCGATTGGTAAAAGGTTGCTCCTATAGTTTCAAAGTTAACCTGAGGTCTACGCCCAGTAGGATGCAACAACTGGAAACAATCCTCAATGGAGTGTGATCAGACCTCTACTGTATAATCTCACAGTGAATCTGGGTCTGGTAATACCAAGCTACAAAAACACCACATCTGAAGTGCAAAATGCCTGCCATCCTAGACCAGGATGAGACACGTTAACATGTGAACCCTTCAGTTAGTGACCAGTCCACTCTACGAGCTAAGCCAGAGTCACCCCATCAATGTAGGCATAACATTTCTCTGAAATATGATTTACTCAAATTAAAAAAAAAATGATCCAACAAGTCCTCTGAAGACCCAAAAGCGGGTGTTCCTTTGCAGACAGGATTCACCCAAGACAGGGTCAGAATATACTTGATGGCAGTTTCTCTTCACAGTCACAGTCTCTACCTGAGTGAGCCTCATCCAAAGCAAACATACCTGATGTATGCAGGATATTTTCCCAATGTCATTCTGAAAATTAAGCAGACTACAGAAGATGAAATGTCAGCATGCTCTATATTTAAGTGTTGCTGCAGCTTGCAATGTGCTACCCTGTCTCCTCAACTGCTCATCCAGTAAGCACACTACACTGGCATCAAGGTGTACATTATGTTCAGTAAATGGGACGTGTCTACCGCAGCTCTACTCCACCTCTTTAAGTGAGTGCTTCACTTTCATATGTTAATGCATGTTGTTTTGGCTCGGAGACGGCCTTCAATAAAACTAAAGAAGGTCTGCATCATCTGAGTGCCAAGTCGGGTTCTTTACTGCAGTCCCTGTGATCTGAGGCTTGCCAGGGTATCACTGAGTGTCATCTGAAAACATGACCTAACTGCAATAACATTAGTGGCAGGTGTAGTTTTAGAGTGACAGTCAGGAATGATGACTGGGTTAATAAGGCCATGTGTCCCAGTACTGACCCCACAGTTGGCTGCTTGCCACTTGAATATGTTGCTCTCCTTGAGACACACTAACGATGACTCAGCAGTTCTTCTGGAGAGGGTCCTTTCAATGTGTTACAAGTTCCAAGAAACAGCCACTGAGCACTGTGTTTGATGTGCTATGGACCACAGACGGGAACTGAACTGACACTGAAGCAGGACGTTTAGGGATGTTTGTGTAAGGAGGATCCAAATGCACGACACTGGAGGCAGTAAGTTAAAGCAGAAAGAAGACTTCAACCACTACTGGTGGGTACAAAACATTAACTTTATTTAAAAGGGGACGAAGCTTCTGGCTCGGAAGGCCGATGTGGAAGTGCCTCAAGCTGCAATACCAGTGAGGGCCACTAGAGGCTGGCTCCAAAAAGCCTGCGGCTCCATAGACTTCCATTTAACTAGTCTCATAAAATTGTCATTTAATACAAATTTTCCATGCGTTATCTCAGTTTTGTTAGCTAAAGTCGTTCCTTCTTATTAGTTTATTGGCCGTCCATCTGAAAATAATCCCATCATTAATAATGAAAATAAGCTTCAAAGAGCTGGGGGTGTGTCTGTTTGATTGACAGGCATGTGGTGCAGTCAGGTTATGGCTATCGGTGGGCAGGATGCAGCATGGTGGTGTTTCCAATCAGATCAAGTCAGATCCCCACCTCGCCCAAATATGGTCACCACCAGCTCCAAACCGCTCGGGACTAACAAGATGGCGCCGGCCAAATTCCAACTCGAGGATTCATAACAGCCGTTCACAAACCAATGGGTGACGTCACTTGGTAGAAAATAACAAAACCTAGAAAGGTTGAGTCCAAAGGTCAGGTGAGGGAAAAATGGGCCAAAAACTAACCAGTAAACACAACAATGGAAATCTGAGGGACAACAAACAATCTAGCAAATGAGAAGTGGTGAGTTGGGAATATATGTGCTGAAGAGGAAGTAAAAGCAGGTGGGCTGATTGAGGAGCTCGAAGCAGTAAAGGTTGATAAGATGAAAGACTAAATGCATTCATATAACAGATCATAAACTGCATATAATGTATCACAGTTGTAGTCTATTTTAAAATAATTTTTGACATTTAATTCTTAACATACTTAACAGGTACCGGTTAGCGGGATGTGAGGGTTCTTAACATAACTTCTGTACAAACGATAAGTTTTGTCAGTGTAATAGGTTATTTATTATTTTATTTCTTTACTCTTATTAATTTATTTTCATCTATTAATATTTTGAATTAATTCAAGTAGTTTGAGAGGGGCAGGTCTGCTCAGCTGATGTATGTACAGTGGCAAACTGATATGATGCAGAATCAAACGAGAATTCATGTCATATAGAAGGTGAACCTCGAAGGGAGATAACAGACTGTCTGTATCGCATTTTGATAAACTAGCCTGTCCTAATTAAAACAATTGGAGAGTGTGTGAAAACTGATATTCGAGCTGATAATAAACTATTAAATCAGAATCAGATGTGACAGGATGTAAGTGTTTCTGTGACTCCCTGTTCACACTGAAGGCAGCTGGAAACTGTCTTATTTGACTGAAGCTTTTCATCAAGTTGGATGAAGCCAGGCTGACAGGATTGTCCACTATGAACATATTTTCTGGAAATACGTGACTGCTGCTTTTTAACAAGTCGCCCAAACAAATGACAAAGTCCTTCATATCTTTATTCTCTCTGGCATGGCGCTCTTTCAAAGTATATGTCACAAGTTCCTTCCAAAAGTCACAGATCACTGCTGAAAAGTAAATCTGTTCATGATGTGGAACCACTTTGGTTAACACTCGGTTAGGTTTAGACATAAAATTGGTTCAATTTTGGGACTGATTCGGGTTAAGATAACTATTTTTTTTTAGGTTAGCAGACCTTAGTTGTCATGTTTACAAGAAAAGAAACAGAAAAGTATTGTTAAAGATTCAGGAATGATTGTGGTCAAAGTTAAAGCTAAAAGAAACAATGGTGTGTGTTGGCTGGAAATAGGGAAAGTCCTCAGTGGACGTTGTCACTCTGTAGTACCATCAGGTTTGTTGACAGTCATTCATGTTAACTTTATAGTTTGTGACTTCGAGAGGTTTATGGATTTTAGAGTATGAAGTTAAAACACCCAAGAACGCAGAAAAACAATGAATCAAGAGGACAGAAGGTCGCCTTTGTACATGACTGATAAAATAATGGGCATGTGATGAAGTGGAAAATTGATAGCATCAGTGCCCCAGAAGGGAAGCGCTGTGTGGTCCCCTTCACCTTGCACTCTACTTCACCTTTGATGCTGCAAACTTCAACAACCCATGAGTCATTGTGGGCATAAATAACTTATAGAGTGGAGGCGACTCCGGTTGCCACTGCAGTGAGTATTTTATAAGCAGTGAGGCATTTTTCTCTCTTCAGAATTCTGCGTTACAGAAATTATCATCATCTCACAAGATGGCATTGCAACACGTTCAACACAGTGAAATGCCACGCAGGTGATTCCACAGCTCGTCTCGGATCCACAAATATGTACGTATATTAAAAAATAGGTGCAAAGCTAGGGTAGGCTTGTATGGATGCAAAGACAGACAGACAGAGGAAAAGAAAACCAAAATAGCTTGTGGTCTGCGAGTACAGCCTGCAGTCATTCCTTCTAAGGCCTGGCCTCTCTTGTCTCGCACCTGACAGCTACCTTTACTCGCGCTGGATCTCCTGTTGGTTGTTCCTACATGACATAAGGCCATAACAGTACTTATGCCCCAGGCAAAAGACTGGGATGGATAAAACAGCAGCTTTACACTGCACAATGGAAGGAGTTCACTGATCGAGGCGGAGAAAGAATCACTTTTATTCTCGGTAATGGAGCATTTTACAACTACAACCCACACCCATGCAGCCCGTCCGTATATCTCCGGAATAACATTTTAAGATCTGATCTGCTAAATAGTGAACTCTTTCAGCAAACTGCAAGCATGGGCAGAGGTATTGGAAACAAGAGGTGGCAAAGACGGAGGGATTAAGGAGGGAGAAGAGACAGAGAGCCTGGAGAGAGGAAGCAGAGACCTTAAAAGGAACAGGGGATAAAAGTATTAGACGGAAACGATAGGAGCAGACAAGTCGGGGGAATAAGTATGGGGAATATGTACAATAATACTGCATGTAAGGGACTGAAAGCAGCTCGTTTTTTTACTCCCCTCTCCACACATACTCCTCCATGGTCTATGAGTGCAGATCACCACTATCTCCCCCGGAGTTGCACCTCCATTTTATGCTCCAGCGGATGACAATAATTTAAGCCTCCCGATATGCAAATGACCTTAATTGGACTGTCACAAGTTCCCAGGGATCGTCAACTTTACAAAATGACTGAGGCTGGGAGCAGATTGGATTTCGGTGGCCAATCTTGTACACTTAATTTTCAGTAATTTTGCGAGCGTTTCACCGCGGGGTCCTGCGACATGCAACTTACAAGACTATCTGTACATACTGGCAGAGATAAAAAAAAAAAAAAAGAAAAAGAGATGACTCTATCTTGTCATGTTCACTCCCTTCCTCATCTCGCTTTCTCTCTATATACCCAATTACTCCCATTTCAGCCAGAGCCTTCAATAGACATGCGACTCGTCTTGTTTGTACCTTTTAAAACGCCTATGATTACGTGGTGGGAGGCAGCGATGTTCCATCCCCGAGGCTCCTTTTGTTCCCATTCTGTCAGATAACTATATTTTGTTCTGCACTCAAAACTCAGCCATGTTTAGGAGAACAGGTTTTCTCCGCCTGGCAAAAACATTTGTCTCATTATTTAGTTAGTTTAGTTTTAGTAGATTTAGTTATTTAGTATTTCGTATTTTTAACTATTGGGAACGCACATGTGTGAGTGTGTCTGAAGTCACATATCACATGAACACATTGTAATTCATGAGGATTAACATAATGTTACTAATACATGAATATTCCATGGTGTTGTAGTGGTGGTGTTTTCTCCGAGTGAAGAGCAGAACCTTGTTGAGCTATGAGGGCGTACAGTCAGAAGCATTCATTTCTGTGTGCCTTGAGTATGTGTGTGTGTGTGTGTGTGTGTGTGTGTGTGTGTGTGTGTGTGTGTACGTGTGCGAGCAGGGACTGAAAGCCAAACCAGCTCATGCAATATAAACCTAATGCATTTAATGTATTCTCCTTTCAGGTAAATAGCCTTGATGTGCTGCCTCGTGTCATCTGGAGTAAGCAGAGCCTATTAATTATCACTGATGCCTCTATGTCATGTTTTTATAGAACCTTTGTTCATTTCAAAAATCTGTTTTCTTTTTTATATGTTTACTAGAACACCTCCATTCATTGTTAAACTGTGTTAAGTGTTTGGTTTGTGTATATATTTCATCATAATCAGAAACAAAACTCCCACCTAATGCATAACTTCCACCTCATCCATATAAAGTAAGATTTCAAATTAAAACACCCTCTTCTTACGTCAGGTGTGTTCTGTGTCCTCCTAAATGAATTTTCTTGAGGTTTTGCCATTTATCATCATTTCTGACGTGTTTCCTTTTTTCAGCAATCCTTTTCCTCCTGCACCCACTCACCCAGCCTTCGCTCTGTTAATTGAGTCTTTGATTTACTTGCAAGTGAACATGCTGAAATGATATTGGCCATGATGACACGTAAGGAAAAGGAGATAAAACACCCGTGCGGAGATAGAAAGCCGAGTCCAATGGGGCTAACGTGGGCTTCTTACTGCAGGCGTCGATGTGACTCCCACCTGCGTCAACGATAAATCCTCAAATTCCTTATCTCATTTTGAACAATTAGGGCCATCCATTCAGTTTGGAAGACTAGTGAGAACCGAAGCAGATGATTTCTGAGGTGATCAAGAGCACGAGATGTTTTGTGGAATGACATTCTGTGCAGCGCTGTGCAGTGAAACTCGGAGTCAAGGCCATCCAGGAGTTAACTCCACAGATGTGGGAGGGGTAATTTGTATTCAATTTAAAGTTCTATCTGTTATGTTTCTATCAAAAGGATATTTTCATTTGATTCATAGGTTCACTTCTCCATGCTCTCCTTGGTGATTTTTAAAATCGGCAGTTCACTGCTTTACTTTTTCACTGTGACAGACAATTTCTTGCCCTTGTGTGAAGACTGTGCCCACTCAATAAAAATCTAAAGGGAGTGAAAGAATGAGGAATAAATAAATGAGTTCCAAGGTAAATCGAGAAGTGGAAAGTAACAGTGTTTCTGTGTTGAATGTTTGAATTTTCTATGTTCCTTTTCCAAAACTCTACAACCGATGCATGTGTGTGTGTTTGAGTCAGATCTGACTGAAGTTGTTCATGAAGTTGTTTACAGAGCAGCATGTCTTTCTTTATTCCTCACTACTGCGTCATCAAATCAAATCGAAGTGACACACTGTGGATAAAACACGTGTCCGCTGATTTCTCTCCAGCTCTGAAGAGGAAGCAGAGGAAACCCGATGATGGAACGGTGACATGAGGAGAAAAAAGGATGTGTGTGTGTGTGTGTGTGTGTGTGTGTGTGTGTGTGTGTGTGTGTGTGTGTGTGTGTGTGTTTGAGTCTGTGAAGGGGAAAAGGTGTTAAAGCAGAGAAGAAGATGTCTAATTTCAAAGAATTAGAGGGGATAAGGTTGACTTCAGAAAACAGACAGAAACAGAAGTGAAAGTCAGATGGGATGATTTGGAGCCCGGTCGAGGAGATAGATCTAAGATGTAATGAAAAACACAAGTATTCAAGGATAGACAGGATGAACCTCCAAATATGAGTTGTATATCAAAAGCTGTGTGAAACTCTTTGAAGCGCAGCAGCGATGTACAGGCAACTGATGAATGTGATATTGACAAACTGCTAAAACATGGATTGCTCTCGCGGAGTTCTGCTTCGAGAGTCGTGAAGTCTTTGAAACAACATCCCTCTCTCTATATCAGGCCGAGACGACGCGGAGACGATTCGAGCTCCTCTTCCTTGTATGTTTGTCTCCCAGGAGGAGCACTCATGACAACTCGCTGACACTTTAATTGGAGGCCTTGAGGCTTGAATACTAAACGGGAACAAATACACCGACAGCATATGTATATATATATGTGTGTGTGTGTGTGTGTGTGTGTGTGTGTGTGTGTGTGTGTGTAAAGACAAACACGCACCTGAAAATGTGTCATCAGTTTCATCAAATGCATTTCCTGCACATTGTTCTCCTCAACACTTCCTGATCACAGAGGATGTATTCACAGAAATGCACCCTGTATGTCGCAGGTAGTTTCGCACCTTAGTTTTCACTTCTTGGAATAATTGGAAGGAAATTAGACCTTTTTATATGGCAGGTTCTCTTAAGTTTATCCTACGAATGCAACAATGTTTTTATCCGGAGCAACAGTTCTGACAGTGGACCCAAAAAAACCTTCAACATCCTGTTGCTACAACCCTCTTTAACCCATTTGTTCCCCATTATATCTATGGCAGAACTTAGTCAAACTGCTATATTAAACTGTTGGCCATTATTATCAAGCGGCAACCAAGAGGCGCATCATTCATTGATCTGTGAACTGATGTTCTGAAGCCTTGAATTACGATTTTGGCCGTCGCCATCTTGCTGTTTTGGAGATATATTTGGACAAGCTGGAGTGAGCAGTGGATCTGACACAACGCCCGCCCACCCAAACCTGGCTGCACCACAGGCCTGACAATCAAACAAACATGACTGACTGATATGCTCTACAAGACGCCACATTAAAGCATCTCGGTGTTCTTGACAGTGCTGATGTTTTCTACCTCTAACTGTATATCTTAATACTTTAATACCACCTGCCATTTTGAGCCCAAATTTTCTCCTGAAGAATGAGCTGGCATTAATCTATTTGAACTTTTTTGAACAACTGTTGCAAATATTTTCGTGTTGTTTATCCATCTCGCTTTCGGTGAGTAAAGACTGTGAGAGCTGTCAACAGAAACGGTTCATGTTTGGCTCTGATATTGGGACTGATGTCACTACTGATGTAGTGATTGTGATGCACTCTTGGACACACAAAAGGGAATATCAAGCGTGCACCAGTTTAAAAATAATTCCTTTACTTCTTCTCTGCAAATATAGAAACACAACCACATCAGATCAGCGTATTGCAGACTGTCTCTCGACTGAACACACATTATGTTTCATGCAAGTTCAAGAGTGTGCATGAATGTTTGTAAAATGTCCCTTTCAAAACACATTCATTTTGAGACGTTCTGCACACAACTTGCACTCCAGCAGGCTACAGGTGGTTACACCACTGATCTCCTCATTAGACAATTGTTCGGTGAAGCACTTTTTCACACGACTTGGTTGTTCATGTAACCTGCAAAACTCTGATATAAATCTCATATTTGCATCACCAATTGTCCATTACTCTTACACATTTCTTATTCATCGGTGTCGCTACTTTAATACTTGTTTTCATCGCTTTTGCTCACCTGGAAACACAGAAACAGAAGCACTGCTTGATGTGGCTGCACGCTGCAGGCTGTCTGCCTGCTGAACCTGAACATCCTCCTGTGCCTTGCCTTGTCCAATGTCCACTAAAACATTTGTGTAGCGCCCATAATTGGAATAATAAAGAAACAATTTTAAGTATCACCCTTGATCACTAATTGTGAGCTCCAATAAATAAATTGTGCTGGTTAGAGGCAGACTTCAAATCAAAGAAAATAAAAATATTGAAATATTTGTCAGGCCTTAATCAACCACAGAGGTGTACTCTTTTTAATTGCCCTGTATAGAAAATGAAATGTCTAATATTAGTGCTAATATAATGTTAGCATCATTTTGTAGCACTCCTGGGCTGTACAGTTTTACAGTATTGTTTACTGTCCTCTTCAAAGGAGCAGTCCCAGCCTGGAAAAGTACTACCGGGCTCAACTGACCCGCTCCCAGACGGTTCTGACAATATTGTGACACTTAAGACGGGGCTTAATTGGAAATTTGGACCGTCTACAAACACAAAGCTGAGATCTGTTCATTTCACAACTGTTTGCAGCATCAACAAAACCACATTATCTTCCTGGAACAGCAGAATTTCAGCAGCACAGAGTCAACAGAAGCACTTCAGACACGGAGCGTGCTGCGTGGAAGGACAAAGCCTCGCAAATCAGTTTGTGATTACAATAGCCCTGCCTCACTTTGAAAGCAGCTACATTACTCAAGTGTCTCTGGTTTTCAGTGGGATGAAGAGGTAGTTGACTGGAAATTCTGCTTAATAGCATTCAAGAGAACCTAAAACGTGTTCTTTTTTTTCTTCTTCTTCTTCGATGCCTTTTGAATGAACAAAGAGCGAGTTGTGGCACAAACCTGCTTGCCCCCCTCTGTCAGTTGTGTAACTCATCAAAAGACACAAAAAGCTAAGAGCCTGGAAAAAAAAAAAACTCATTACAATGACTACTTCCCTCATCTGTGTGGTTCAGTGAAGAAGCAGATTGCATTTCAGTACTTCATTAATAAATGAGTATGTGAACAATGGCAGAGTGATGGCTCCATTGTCTTGAAGCCAAAGAATAAGGCTCTCTGAATGCCAGAAGCAAGATAGTCATTATGTTGCCTGTGCTTTTCAGCTCAAAAGTCTCCAGGAACAAGTTTGCATGAATTACAGTTTCACAGACTAACACTATACTTGCGTTTGGTGTGTTAGCCCTTACTTTCTGTCAGGTCCATCTGTTTCCAGTTGACCCTTCATAAACTGCATCAAAAACAGATCTAATTAGATAGAATTCTGCCAAAAAACGAAATAGCAATAAACTGCAAGAAAATGATGCATCCCCTCAGACAGTGTTAAATATAAAGAATGCCACTGCAACCTGCTGAGTGTGCGGGAGCTGGATGAGATCTGAAAGGTGAAAATGATTTGAGCAAAGATGAGACAAGAGTGTGAACACTGAATTAGGAGGGAAGAAAGCTCGGTCTTGTTTCAGGTCAAAATACGAGCACAGTGAATAAAAGAGGGAGGAGGAGCTGAGCTGTGGTGGGAGGAGAGCCGGAACAGAGAGCACAGATCGATTCAGGGTATCTGACAGAAATAGAAATAGTTGTTTTGATATTGGACCATCTCTGTGTAAAATTATTTCAATCTGTTACTTTTTAATCGTGGTTTTAAACAGCAGCTTTGAAGTTGGGGTTATCGGGGGAATTGAGACCTATTGAAAAAAAGGAGAAAAAAACAACTGTTGCTTAATTAAAAGGGGGCCCATGGCTCATCCACATTTTCATTCAGCTCATGAAGTGAGTTTTAAAAAGGGTCTTTCATCAGTCAGCTTCTCCTTTAACTTTACAGCTGTATTTTCCCATCGCGATATGCTTGGGTAAAAATCACGTGTAGGTTTAATTTCTTCTCTCTGACAGAAGATTATTACGTTTATTTCAATCTCTACATTCATGGAAAACATAAAGGGCTTTTTGCATAGTGTGTGACAATTTCCACGTGAATGATAAAACTAAGCCTAAACATAGCGGGCACATCTCAATCCTCTCCATTGTGTCCTTTTCCTCCTGTCATTGTCCCTCCTTCTGACAGTGTGCAGACAGAAGCAAGGAGAAGATGTGAGCCAAGAAGAAGTGAGGAAATATTTTTTGAGAAATGAGACATCCTTTTCTCTGAATCAACGGCGCAACTATCGATGGTGCAACCCGTGCAGCGCACGCCCATAAGCTGTAAGAATATCATAGCAGGCTCTCTCGTGACCAGGCCACTTCACACAGCCTCTATCACAGAGCAGGCCATTTTGAGGCCCGTGGGCTGTACATTTCGTGAAGCTAAAAAGCACATAATACAAGTTTCACAGCAATGTAGAGCATGGTGCTGTAAAGCTTCCCTATTGGCCTACGGCTTATCGATGAAGAATGACAGTGTTCTCTCTCTCTCTCTCCTGCTGATGCTCATGAGCTGTCAGTGTGTCCTACGTCACTGACTTTGAGCTGCCAGTCAACACGACAGATCGAGGCAGTGAAACACTGACAAAAGAACATTTAGAGCAAATTAGCAGGATGACTGTTTTGGACAAAAACACTAAAAAGCACATGCATAATACTGAATACTATTCATATAGTACTCAATAGTATGAATACTATCTCAGAAAGAGAGGAGTTTCAAGAGAAGCGTTTCAATTATTCTGAAATACTATTTTAGATCATATTTTTGTGTGAAATATATATTACATTTGAATTGAAATGGAATTTCACATAAAACAAATTGTTTTGGTCCACAGTCCTCCACCCAGATAATTTTCTTTACTTTTCATAGGAAAGAATTTGCACACCGCTGGTCTAAAATAGTCATTCAAAAGCATGACAAGACCTGAATTTGACTGTAATAGCTATACCACCTTTTGCCCTTGTGTAAAACATGGTTTTGAGCCAAACACTTTATTTAATGTGTCTCCATTGAAACGTTGCAAAAGTAAAATTAAATTGTTTTATTATATAAATGTTATTTCTAAACATCACCCATCATCCCTATTTGATTTGATTGCTTTATTCTCAAAAGTTACAAAGGATAAAGACATGCTGGGGAATTCTAATTGGCTTGGCCAGTGACCTCACGCCCTATCATCTGTCATTGTAGAAAAACTCTCTTCAGCAAATGGACAAGAAGTTCAAAGCACAGGCGAATGTGTTTATATTTGCGCAAGCATGCGCTTATGTTTGGGACATGTTGGGCCAAATCATGCTCCAGTTCTACATCTTTCCTCATTAGTCACAGTTTCTTTTTTTCAATTTATGTGTCTGAATTACAGAAAGTTAACAGTGAACACTTGCTGTTTCTTTCAAATATGACAGATGTATATTTTTACACCATGGGATTCAGCAAAGTATGGTCTTGGTCTCACTCAGCGCAAGTAATGATCTGTGTACTCACTGCAGCTCAACCAAAGCTGGTAACTGGCAATGATACTGTATCAGAGGAAGGGTATTTTCATATTAGGACTGAAATGCTTTGATTTGGCCTCTCAACATGTACATAATTCAAAGCATTTTACATTAAGCCATTGCCTTGTCTTTTACAAAGAAAGACATTGACTGCAGCCCTAACCTCTGTCCTCTCCGTTCATTAAGCTATTTATCACATTTTCACACATTTATCTCATCTCCGAGTCACAACATATTTCAACTTTCAAACAAACCCCTCTCATTCCTGTGGTCCTAGTAAACACATTGCAGTGTTTGTGCTTCTCCATCTACACACTGCACGGATCTCACTGCTATGGCGCTAATGAGATACTTTTCATAATTAGCTTGAGATCTGTTCCCCAATCATACAGACTGTGAGAGGCTAATTAATCACAGCACATTAGCCAGCCAGTATGTTTACTCATATCTATTTACATTGCTTCATGGCGATAGAAGAGATGTTATCCCCTACTTTTGATTTTGATTTTTTTGAGAAAATGGAAACTGTTGGTTTCTCCCAAGCTGAGAGATAATTAATTTTCATTAATGTATAGAAAGGTACAGTTTGGTAACGTGGTAAACTTCAGAAATCAGGCAGCAGCAGGAACAGACTGATAGTGGTTGTCAGCCTGATTTCTGAATGATTGCAGAGCACATACAGGAATAAAAAGCAAGTCTTACCTTATTTAGAGTCTGAGAAAAGGCAAGTTGAATGTGACACATTCGAGCCAACGTAAAGTGTGGAACATATCCATGCAGTGTGAGTGTGTATGCCGTTTTGAGGTTTTGTGAACCTGTCTAAACTGCCAGCGCTGTTGATTGAGCAGTCTGTGTGCTTTGTGTGGGTCGCTGGTGAGACATTTGCTTGGCGTCCAAGCAAAAGTCGCTGGGCTCGGGGGACCGGTGAAAGTGAAGGATTGACACATGAATTATAAGTTACGCCACAAGAAAATGCAGGGCTGTCAGTGTCTGCGCATACAAGCAACAGAAAACCAGGAGTGACTGACAAGGCTAACCTGTGTCTAACCTTTGTCAAATAACGGCGCTCAGCACAGCTTTTGCCCATTAACCTTGCCGACCCTGCGCTTTGGGAACCTACTCAGATCAGAGGCAACGTAACAGTCACCTAAAATAAGCCACTTCAACTTAATAATTGGAGGGACTAGTAAACTACAACTCAATCATTATCCACAAATTGCAAAGTGAAAATATTTCAGAATTTACGAGTTATTTAGAATTAGAACAATACTTTGAGTTGGAGTTGGAATTGGAGATTCACTGATTGTTATATTCTTTTGGACATTTTTTGGCTGAGAACACTTCAACACAAGAAGCAGCAAACTAAGCCGCTAACTTTATTTTAAGATGAATTGTCGAGTGCTACTGCTTCATTTGTGGATACTTCTGGGTCTGTTTTCACAATGTTAAGCCTTCCTAAATTTACATTAGCAGCTATTACTATTGTTGTTTTTGAATGTTTTTTACTACTTTGTGAAGAACTTAGAAAATTAAGGCAGACAGAAACATCATTTTTCATGTTTAGTTTTGAGATTTTGGGCCATTTTGCTTCCATAACATGTCTTCTTTCAGACAAAGTGAAAAGAAAACATCCAAACTACATTTTCCAGTGTTTTTATTCATGATACTTTGTGTATTTGTCTCTTTAGATTTCTACTAAACTCAGCAAGGATAGCACACATACTGTAAAATCTTTAAAGGCTGTCTGCTCAAAAGGAATTCTTTTTCACCTCATACTCTGCCAAAAATCTCCACTTCAGTAGCACTTGTACACATCAAACTTTTAGTTTTATATCCATCTCCTGAAGCGTTTTACCGAAGGGTTTCTTTATCATTCATTTTCTGATTTATTCAATGTTTTATTCCCAAAATACATGACAGAATGTTCTTTTTATGGCTGTTATGACAGTATTTATGACTATGAATTATTTTTCTGATTTATAGAACGATAAAAAGAGATTTCCAAAGTCCCCTCTGTAAAACCCGTTGACTCTAATATGTCAATAAATTAAACGAGATGTTTGAACTTGGCTTGATCCAATGTTCAAATTTCAGTTCAGGAAACTTGTGCAAATTAACACTTATTTCATGAGAAAATTACTATTTGCATATCTAAACTTGACATTTCAGATATCATCTCATACAAAAAAAATAAATGTGGTACTATAAATAATAAACTGGAGAAGTTTCGTGGTTTAACCTATTAGTTAAAACATCTACCATATTAACCTGTAGTGTTTCTCCTTAAAAGACTCCTGATCGGACAACTTCAGATAATCCAAAGTGACATTAATTTTCATATATGTCGCACGCCATTATCCTTTGGTACTGCATCCATATGGAACAGATCTGCAGCACTTAATTTATGTCAAGTGCCATTCAGTGCCAAAGGAGTGGTGTGTCCTTCATGTAGAGTGAGTAGAGTGATGGAGACTAAAGGAGTGCTTCCAAATGAACTGTCCTGCATGCCATGCAGTTTTGTCTTGCTGAACATCATTGAACATTTTTCCTAGCTGTTCAGCATGTTTACACTTAATAGGACAATCTTAGCCTGCTATTATCAGAGCCACATTCACTGCATGATCATGTTGGTCAACATCCCTCCACGTATAGTTATCACTATGGAAAAACTATACGTTGATGATTGATTGACTTTGTAGGCACTTGTCAAATCCTAAAAATTGTGTTGTGACAGACGCATACGCTCCAGACACGTTTTGTTCAGATGTGTGTGTGAGTCACCTCATAAATAAGAAGCAGTCTGAGGTATAGCATAAAGCTGAAAATGTACATCAAAGTGGGTTTCCTTGATGTCTGTAGAGGGTCGCTGTTTGTATCGCCTACCTTTTTTTATTTCTTTGTTTCTGAAGAAAAAGTCTACTTTGTCAAACATCATTGTGTATGAAACAATGAGTATATACACCGGTGCTTTTCCCTCTTCCCGACATTCTGTATCTGTGATTTCTAAAGCTTGTGAGCTGCTGTAGCGCCACAGTGATGGCTGATGTCAGTCTCAGCCAAGCTTTCAGACAACAGCGCTGCCACATTTCCTGTTGTTCCAGACCAGTGAGTGTGGTGACTGCTGCACCCTGCTCAGCAGTCCGAGAGGATTACTGCACTGGTTTGGAGTGAGACTAGTGGCGGGAAGACTGTGAGTTTGTGCCGGCTTAGTGTTATATTCCTGCTGAATTAATCCGAATCCTGAGGCGCTTTCAGGTGATCACACGTGGAAAATTCATGCATTCCAATTTGTCAGCAGCTTCACAGCATCAAAATGTTTGCTGGATATATATGTGTGGAGAATTCACTCTGAAATGTGTACGGTATGAATGTGAGGTGATTTTCTGTGCACTTGTAAATGTTCTTGCCATCCCTGATTCAGCTGCATGACTTGTAGTCAGTCAGGCATTACATGTCAGCATCTTAGATGTACTGTAATTAAAACCTGGCTGGCCTAATTAATGAGGCATAACCACTACCTGTGCGCTGCCCTGCCACTCCACCCTGGCAATCGGCTGGAAGACGGAAGGATTCGCTTCATCTAATTACTGGTTAACTGTCTCTGCCCTGACCTGTGTCTGCCCGGTTGGACACAACAGGCAGAGGGGAAAAAATGTTAAAAAGCGGGTGGCGGCTGTAGTATGTGGGTGTGTTGGGGTTTGCTCAAAGGTGCATGGAGAGGGAGGTGAAATATGTGGGAAGTGAGAGTGGGAAAAGATAAATGAGAAATAATGGCGATAGCAGGAAAATGTTACTGTTCTTGTTTATTAATAATTTAGTGAGAAATCTCTTCCACTGAGAATCTCTCATTTATGAAATCCAGGAATACCCACGTGCTCTGCTTGCTGTGTGTGTGTGTGTGTGCACTTTCTCTTTGTGTGGCTATCAGTGCATGGAGAGCCAGAGGACATATGCTGGTCAGCCAGCCAGCCTCCCTACTGTCTCATCATTTTCTCTCTTTCTCCCTGTAGGGTGGCCATTATAGTGAGCCCCCTCAGGCCATGCCACGGCGCACACACGCACACGCACACGCACACGCACACGCACACACACACACACACACACACACACACACACACACACACACACACACACACTCCTCTGCTCTGCATCCATCCATCCATCCAGCACAGCTTGAGGGTCTCTGTGAGTGGGCTTCAGCTCCGCACATGCTCGGGCCTTGGCCACATTAGCAGCCTGGCGGGAGATGGGCTGGCGGGGCTCGCCAGCAGCCTCCAGCTAACGTCATCCCACAAGAGCTGGCACCCTTTACACGAGCTGGAATGGTCATAAAGTGGGAAGAGTCTAATTCCCCCCCCCCTTTTTTTTTTTTTTTTTTGTAGTGTCCTCATTTACTATGAGGCCTTCATGGGCCACACTCTTAATAAATATGAAATATGAGTCCTGCATGTGATGCACTGTATGTACTGGGAATTATTGAATTAGATGGTTGCAGCACAGAGCAGGGTTAACAACAACAAAAAAAGCTGTGATGCAGCAGTTAGAGTGAAGCCAATTTAAGCCCCTCCGTAGTGATATCACATGACAGCTTTGTAAGGTTTATAACCGTAGTGTAAGTATATCTTGCAGCTATGCTTCCCTGTGCGGATTAGCACCTTCGTCATCGTTGACTGCCTCCATTTGGTCTTAGATAGCCCGCCTCTACCCCTGTTGCTACGATTGTCATCAAGTTGAGCCATTAGGGTTGAAATGTACCGTACCTGCGTATGGGATGGGGGCGTCTTTATCCAGGGCCACCAGGGGAGGATCAAGCAGAACGATGTCAGTGTTTTCAGTGATCACCCCGTGGTATGATGTCTCAATCCACGGCTTGTGTTTATTCACTGTGGCAGAAAGCAAAAAGTGAGACGTGAGTAAAGAACAGGATGCAACAGAACTGCCAGTCTTAATACAATGAAATCTATACACACACACAGACAAATACAGCATGCCGCAGCAAGTACGCATGCACATTTTACTGCCAAACCTCCTCCAGCCTCAGTTTCTATTTTGCTAATCTCCCCTGCGACTTCTTTTTCTTTCTTTTGTTCTTTTCTTCCTGCAAACATTCCCAGCAGGTTTCAACATACAGCGCCACGCTAGATCAATGACCACCACCACGCCGCCAGCAGAGAACCGTATCCAGGGCCCAGTCAAAACAAAGTTCACGAGCTGACGGTCTCATTAACAGTCATAATTGAGTTACAGCCCTTTGGGTTGTGTGTGGCACCGTGCCAAACCACTTGCCATTTGTTTGCCATCTTACAGTCTAAAGAAGAAGAAGAAAACGAGTCCAGAGAAACAACTGGAACTCTTAAATCCTTCTTGGTGCTTTTTAGTTTAGCCAGAAAAAAGACATTACAATTACATTTTGTCCACTTTCTAAATGTCAAATTGAAGGTTGTGGATTGAAAATGACAAAGCAACCCAGAGTATTTGGTTTAATGGAAAACGAAGTGCACAAACAACAATTACCAAAGAAAGTGTCTAATCAAGCAATCATTGTTGCAGACCACTTCAGCAGTTCACTGGATGCCAGTAAAAGCCACTCAACAATGCTGAAATGTGCATTTTCCCAACCCAGACATACAAATGTTACCAGGCATCATATACTTTGATTGTAAGTTCACAAAGAACACTTTGTTGTTGTTGTGAAACAAATTAAACTGCAGTTCAATTTGAAATTAATCACTTCTGTACAATTTAATTATCTCCCTTCACTGCACTTAAAATCTGATTACCACAATGATATCCAATCAGGGATGCTGGGAGCCCTGGGGGGCATTTCTGCAGTTGCCCTGGGGCTCATGGAAAGAATGTAGAGAAGCTCAACTAATTTGAAGAGAAATTATAATTTGATTAAAAATATGTTGACATATTTGTGTTTGGAAGGAAACTAACCATCCAAATAAGACCATCGAAGTCAATACAATGCTGATTGTTAGTGAATTAATTTCAAGCTATACCAACTGGTTAGCAAATGAGCAGAGCGGTCAATAGTTAGCTAAAAATAATATGAATTGGCAATACCAACTGCACACTGCTGATATGACTAGACAGAAGGCCAACAAAGAACTGGCAGGGAGCAAGCTACTGGTTGTGGCTACAGAGGAGGAGCAGTTTCTGGGGGTTTTAACCCCCCCCCACCCCCCACACCACCACCACCACCACCAGGAGATGTACTGGGAAGGGGGCAAAACATCAGTGACTCTGACTCATCAGCCGACAACCTTGCAGCTGACCCAGTAAGCACTGGTGAAGGTGCGTCAGGCAGAAAGAACACGACCTGTGCAACACATTGATAAATGGTTGGAATAGTCACCTAGAGGTACCGTAATTTATAAAAGGTTGAAATAGTTACCTAAAAGTAGGGCTGGGCAGTATGGACCAAATCAAATATCACCGTGTGACATTATTGTAACAATGAGATCTTTGATAAATAAACATCAGTAATGTGGATATAAGGAAGGACGAAGTGGGTAAAGTCAAATAACAGAACCACAGGAAAAGTGTGGTAAATCTGAAATGGCATCACTTTCATGTAAAATAGTCTTTAAAACCAGGAAAAGACAACACTTATGCCAAATCAAGATGTATCTTAAAATTGAAGACGATATCTTGTCTCAGATCATGAAATTGTTTTGATATTGATATATTGCCCAGCCCTACCGAAAAGTCATTGACAAATCATTTAAATAGTTAGGAATTGGATTGGAAAAAGCTAAAGTTAACGGATATGTGGCTAAAACCTATCTATAACTATTTGAAAATTAAACTAAAAGTAACTGGAAAACACTAAGGATAACTGTTTAAAATACAGTAGTTAGCTAGGGGTAACATAAATAATAGCTGCAGCCACTTCAGGTTGTAGTAGTGGAATTCATTATGGCAGGTGGTGTCAAAAAGAAGAAAAAAAGCTGGAAGCCACTGATGTAAAATATTGTTTTTGTGTGTGCAGTTATTAAAACCATACTGTAGCTTCATTAAATACCTGTAAGGATACTCTGAGGAAAATAAAGGCCCAAACTTGATTTAGTTTTGTAATCATGCTTTTGAGGATGGTGGCAAAAAGACAGTGAGAGCGGGGGAAACACATGCTAACACCACAGGGAAGAATGTTCATGAGTGTGAGCCCAGAAAGCAGGGCTAACCACACTAATACAGTCAGACGAGATCATTTAGAGGGGCAGAGAGATGGGAACACATTCGTCCATTAGGACGTGATGTAAATGCATGAGTTTGCTACAACACTGAGGGGTAAAACGACACTGGATTTGAACTTTAAATGCCAAACCGTGTCATTTTTTAGGACGAATATCTTGCTGACGCTGCTGTGCCGGAATTTCAAAGGGAAACATGATTTGTATACGTGTCAAAAAATGCACAGCAAGGGGAGACAAACCTGTCGAAAAGCCCTCTTATGGATGGGCTTGTCTGGCGTAATCTGTTGTCCAACGGATAGAAAAATTAGCACAAACGATATTTCTACTATCAGCTCCTTTAGCAGGACATCATACAGGGAAAAAAAGAGAGCGAGGAATCTAGAAAAGGGTGATGAAAAAAGCTCATCTCCTGCTCCAACTTGGGACAAGCGCATAACCCCAATAAATATGTAATACAGGCTGTAACACTATTTAAGCACAACATGTGACAGCTAATGAGGAGTCTCGAGAATTGACGGGTCTTGTCCTCAACTTCATATTCAGTCTTCTCACAGCTTAAGAGCCCTGTTGGTCTTTTAATCTTTGATGCTCCGTTTGTGCTGCTCACCGTGACTACTTAGCAGTGTCAGGCTGACCGAGAGGTTCTGTTCTGCCTTGTCGAAATGTTCTCTTGTGAGAGCACAAAGCTGCAAAAACAAAAACTTGAGTTTTTCTTGTCATAAAATAAACTCGACAATAATGACCAGAGGCAGACAACTCAACCACATTTTAGTCTGATGATATATCCATGCTGGTGACCTCTGTGATATCACCAGTACACAGGATGGACTGTGTCTTTCCATCAGTCCATGTGGTCTTGCTGCATCGCCGTTGCGGGTTAATGACATCTCAACGCTTCGCTGCTTCCTCTCCATGCGTGTGTGGGATGGAATGGCTTTTCACCACGAGTGATGAGAGCATTAAAGGAGCGTCCACCTCCGGTAATCGCCACTGTATCTCGATGAAGTACCACCTACGTGTTAACCCCACCCCTAACCCACAAGTACAGCTCATCCAATCCCGGGTAAGAAACGCTGACACCATCTTAACGGAGCAGGGTCCGTGCACTGACAGCTTGAGACATGCACCACAGTCATTATAAGTAAATGGATGGATGGGCTTCTTTTTTCTTCTTGCAAACCGTGGTGGCTATTGGCGGTTGAAAAGGGGTGGAGGGGAAGGCGGGGGTGGAGAAATGAGAGAGCAGAACCATCAGTCCTAGAGATTCCCAGGGGAAACATTGCAGCCGCTTACCGCGATCGAACCCAGAGCTAATGCCTTGACACTAAGTGATTAGCTACATACTCCTGCATGGTGACTGTAATCAAAACTAAACGCGGTTAATCCTCTAATCAATATGAAGAGAACACGCCACCCCACACTGCCAAAAAAATGTGTCCGCATTGTTATGCTACGCAGGTAGAATCAGAAAGAATTGCTGCTCCGGGTTGCTCTTCAAGCTTCTTGTACTAAAGACACACACCAAAATAAGGAGATATGTCCTTTTGACATTTTGATTGAACAGCGTGGTGCTCATCTACAACCAGGCCTTCAGGCTTCAGACAGGCTCTAATAGGATGTGTGCTTAACAAAACAAAAATCTACGCGCACACACACACACACACACACACACACACACACACACACACACACACACACACCACACGTGGAGAAAAAAAAAACTCTACAGCAGGTGACCCCAATTTTCAAAAGCAAACACCTTGAATTGCTACTTAAGGCAGCCAGTAAATGGCATGCGATAACCTGTTTTTGTGAACGGAAGGAGGTCAATTTGCCGGCAACTTATGAAACCTGGTGAATGTGTGGCTGAATGCGACAAGCTGAGATGCAAAAGAGATTTTTGCATCTTGAAGACAGAGCTGGAATCAAACACATAATTGTGTGTTTCATGTAACAAGCAGAGGAAACTACCCATACAGGATTGTTGCGTTTCCTTATTTGGACCTGAGCTGGCATTCAACAAGCAGAACCTTTAGGCCACCGTGTCACAGAGGAAGAAAGCAGTTGGGTCAATTCTGCCTTCAAGGCTGCCAGGATACAATCCTTCATTTAATATCTCTCTAAAGGTGTGTAACCTTTTCGCTTTATTTTTCTGATTTCATTCCAACTTGTATTGCCCTCAGCTGTCCATATTCTCTGTATTTGATGTATTGGATGTGTAGCAACTAAATTAACAACATGTACTACTCATATGTTTCAGTAATAACCACCTCTTTGTGATTTTGTCTTTCCACAAATGAAGGGAGTTAAAGGCCACTGAATCATTTTTGTACATCAAATCAATTTAATCACAGGGTCTGAGGGATACAGCTATCAAACCTGTACAGGCTAATATAATCAGGTTGTGACAGCTGAGAGGTGAATGCTGGAGCTACGATGCCCTTTACTGCTGGCGTCCGGTCAGCAGGACTATCTCCCTCCGCCATTTCTCTGCCAATTAAGCCTTGAGTCGTGGATTTGACTCGAGGCTCCAAGCACGGCAGAGGCGCTATAACGGCTGATTAATCTCTGACCAGGCAACGGTGGGCCACCGTCACTGTGCTTGGCGGGTGCCACCTCTTAACGGGCGGGTGCTACAATCTCAACAGACCCAGCGGGGACAGGGGAGGAAGAGAAACAGTTGTAATTAAAAATAAATCTGTGGGAAATTAAACTCTGATTGATAAGGTCAACAAAAGGGGCCGTGATGAATACATCAGCATAATGAAAAGTAAATGTAGCAGAGACAGTCGGCCATTACTGCGACCAACAGGCAATTACAGCTACACTGCAAGCTGGGAGCTCATGCCAGCTCGATGAGGCTCAGAGATGTCCATCAACGGCTCACTACAAATTATCTTGAAACATCCCTGCTCTGCAAACGTCAAGGGATGTGTCTAAGCTCACTTTTTTCCCCTCCCCTCAACCTCTCCATCATCGCAGTGATCCGTGTCTTCTTTGAACCATGGAGATCTTTGCAAACTTTAATCTTCTTTGCACTCGGTGTGCTGGCTTTGTGCTTCACAGAGCAGGCTGACAGGAACCATCTGCAGAGAGAGGACTTCATCACACATAAAGGCTTCTAAGTAGATTCCTCGTCGAGATACATTGACTCCTCAAGTTCTCAACATTGATTTTGACGTGAGATCAGATTGACTAAAGGGTAACATGTGTAGTCTGCAAGCTAATATAACTGACATTATACAGTGCATGTGCATTTTTATTTTGATTGCCTATGAAATATTACAGCTGACATGAAGATAACTCTTATCTATACAGCTTCAGGGATAGTTAGGAGCTATGGCAGTGATTCAGTATTGCACTAAAGGTCAAAATCAAAGCAGCAGGAGCTGAGCTATCCAGTATGGAATAAACTCCACAAATAATATATTCTATAGCTTCCAATACAACTCTGTAGCTTCTATTGTTGCAGCCTGCCTGCATGTTAAATACTCATATGTTTTAAACCTCACACAGTTTATAATGCAGGCTGTCTGTGAATAAAATTCAAAGTCCAATCCTACTACACACCCTGACAGGACTTACTGTATTGTGAGCCAATACAAAAGTACACAACTAACTAACACTAACTAATACATCTGCTTATTTCACCCCAAAAAATCTTGAATCAGACAAACATTTTTATTTTAGCTTGCTTTCCATCACGACAATGCTAAAACCAACGACACTGGGATCCCCACATCTAAGCACTTTGATGGAAGTAAGAAACAAAGCCAACTCTGTATCTGGCTCAAACAGGTGATTTAACATTCATTTGAAAGATTCTGATTCAGCATTACAAAGAAAATGCCCGCAACTTCTTTCCGTTCCCCAAAAATATGCCTCAAAATTTGATGTTAGCTCTCTGCTCAAGTTTCAGGTTAACGGTAAGGTCACAAATGTACCAGTGGTAAAAAAAAACATATAACACAGGTGCAGATGTTGATTAAGCGACATAACTGGTAATAATAATCTATGGTCGATTATTTATCTTCAATAACTGGATGAAGTAATAATGAGGAAGAAAAAAGATCTGGGAGCAGATGGGAAGTTAATCTCATCCCATTTTCCTAGCGCATCATTATTTGAGATGTTAAACGCGACACGGAACTCAAACCGGCGATCAAACCACAGCAGCTGCCACAGTTTACCAAATAAACACGAGAGCGTCTTTTTGTGCTCGGAGAAGAAGCAAGTTCATTAGTCAGTCAGAGCATACAGCAAAGGAAAATGTGTTCCTGCCAAAACACCTGGGTCACATTGAGGCTGTCCTTCCACGGCCGCTCTCAGACGGTGACACCCTGACCTGTGCTGTGCTCGGCACCGGGCTCCTTCTGGTGTCCCCTCGTCTCAGAAAAAGTCTGGAGGACACACAATGGAAAATAAACTCCCCACTTTCCAACCATATTAAAAAAAAAAAGAAAAGAAAAGAAAACACACCTTGTGTCCTCTGGGTTGTAATTGAAAATCATGACTTGGCCTGAAAATAATTCACCTGTTGCCCCTGTTTTGGCCTTTTGTGTCTGTTATGTTTGGATTTAGTTTCTTGAGATTATGAGCTGTTTGTAGCCCTGGGCTACGTGAGATAAAGCAAGATCACACTACGCTTTTTCTTTTCTTTTTTTTTTATTTGTTGAGAGGGGAATAACCTAACAATTCAGAGGCTCCTCTGCTTCGCCCTGGGTGTATTTGTGTTTCTAAACGTGTAGGTGTGTAAAATGTAGTATATACACCCATGCATGTTTGTGCGTATGCTGTTCCTGTGGCCCCCGGCAGGTTGAGCATTCTGGCGATGATCCTAGCACCTGCTACCTAGTGTGTGAGAGTGAGTGTGTGTGTGTGTGTGTGTGTGTGTGTGTGTGTGTGTGGTGCCCTGCTCGGCAGGGCAGGAGGAGAGGTTCAGTGACCGTCTGGAAAGCAGAGCAGTGTTGCAGCAGGACCCCACAGCCTCAGAGCTTTACAAATCCAAAGCAGCGAGAACACACACTGGCCTGTGAAATCACCCAGCGAGCGCTCTAACAACAACCAATCAAGCTCAAAAACAAGCAGCAAAATTCATATAGGCGCACTTATGGTTCTGCACCACACACACACAGACAAAAACACTGAGAGGAGCCAAGTGCTGCTGCACATCAAAGTCCTGCTTCATTTGCACCTCAGTGAGCAATGGCATTTTTGTTTTGACATTTCTCTCCCGTCTACCCCTCAACATGGTCCCTGCAGCAAAATGATAGAGCCCCGACAAAGGTGAGGCTTTTGTCATGAGCTTGTTTTCCATCCACCTTGGCTTAAGAGCAACACCCCCCACTCTGGAGTCAGAATATAAAAGAAAGAAGATGCAGAGAAAAAAAAGAGTGTTAAAAAAAAAAAGAAAAGGCAAGTTTGTCTCTGCGCTGTAAGTCGCTGTGCTGCTCTACTTTCAGATGGGGACTTATTAACCTGCAGAGATAGGGAAAAAGGCTCGCTGCACAGTCACTCTGCTGCTGCGCTACCCCGCTCCACCCCCGTCCCCACCCTCACTGCCCCTGGGGAGGAGCGAGGAAAACAAAGAGAGAGATGTAGGAGTGTTATGCATTAAGGTGCAAAGATAGAAAACTAAAAGCACCACATCCAAATGACCAGGAGTGGATGTATAGGAGCTGAATATGCACTTTTGGTGCCATTACCCCCAGCTATCATGACCCCTCTTTATCAAATGGCTTCACAGACACAAATGTTCTCTCTGTGCATCATTTGAGAGCCATTACCCCGGTCCATTATTGTTTGAGCAATTTGAGATATGGCATTTACAGCTTCCTGCATTTCGCTCGCATACACATGCACTCGCAGCATGTAAGGAGAGACACCTGCACAGCAAAGTATAGTCACGAGGCAAGAGTTACAGGAAACCAAAATGATGGTAATGTACCAAATATCAAATACCTCCAGGAGGATGGTGGAAAAGCTATTTGAGAATACATTACACTGTAAAGAGTGTGATGGTACATATAAATAATATTTTGAACTTCTCGATGCAACATGTATTAACTCCCTTCAGGCCCAAGCTGTTTGATGATACTGACAGTAAGCCAACTAATGTCCTTAGAAATCTTTGCAGGTTTAGATACTAATAAAAAAAACAAAAAAAACAATTTCATTCCTTCTACTGTTCCTGTTTACAGATTTCTGGGTGAAGGTGGTGGTGGTATGTCAGACACCAATTAGTAGTGACAGACATATTCTCCTTTCAGTTTACCGTGTCATGTGAAAACAAACTTTGCAGCAACCTGTATATCTGCTGTGTGTCACTTTCAGTCACAGTTGTTGCCATTTTTGTTTGAAATAGATTTTGTCTCCGGAGGGTGACATCTCCGTTCTCAGTCCTGCCCACCACAGCAGTAGTAGGCAGAACTCAACCTTTACTGTCCTGTTTGCACTTCATTTAAAATCAAAAGCCCTCTGCCATTTAAGTAGACAGAAAGCTTTAATTTCTTAACAAGGCTTTTATTATGAAAACAATTTACAGGGACATGTTATGACTGAAATCAGACAATAACACTTTAGATGAGTAATCAAAAACAACTCCATGATTATATTGTTGACTTGATTAAGTTAAAGCGATCAAGAAATTCAGGCTATATTATTGACTACTGGATTTAAACTTGCCTCCATAGTGGTTACACAACCTTGAAAACGAGACACAATTTAACAGCGTGCACATCCAAGTGTGCGCTCATGCATGACTTACACGTGAACTTTTGTTACTTCTACATTCGGGCGGCTGCCAGATGGTTGTGCTGAAAATTAGGTCAGGATCTAGTTTATGTTTGGACCGTGTATGAAATACTGCGGGGCTTTCGATTTGAAAAGAGAACTTTGAAACAGTTAGCATTCGTTGTACAACCAATCAGCTACAGACAGTTTTGCTAGCTAACACTTACTGTAGTGTGTGTGTGTGTGTGTGGGTGGGTGGGGGGGGGGGGGGGGGCTGTGGAGGACAGCGTCTCTGAAAAAGGAGGTTATTGCAGCTGAAGACTGTGGCCAACAGGACGAGTCTGAAGGTGGGTCCCCTGAAGGTCTGACAGCAGCACAGAGGCTCGAGCTCTTAACATTTACAGAAGATTTACATTGAATATCCACAGTGTGTTTTTTATTCTGTGTTTTCACATGAAAGCTTGAAACCAGTTACACTCAAGAGACATTTGGAAACAAAACACACCTGTCACACCAATATAAGGAGAGAGAATAAAGACTGTGGTGAGGGAGTAATGTAAATAATAAAGCTGTTTCTTTATACATTAAGCCGAGGTGCCCTTTTATCAACAAATGCTTTGTTGTTAGTTGTTGTTCTGTTTGTGGGCAAAGCGAGGGTCTTCCTGTGGGAACCACGTGTACATTTTTGAAAATGTAGGTGTTTGTGTGTGTGTGTGTGTGTGTGTGTGTGTGTGTGTGTGTGTGTGTGTGTGTGTGTGTGTGTGTGTGTGTGTGTGTGTGTGTGTTTGCATTTGTATACAAATAGGAGCTGCAAACAGCTTTATTTTCCAGTTGAGCAAAATTGACCATTAGCCATTAATGCTTTACTTTAATGTGCTGATGGTTGCTTTTTCATAATATTGTGCAAAAAATCTAAAGCACTGAAAATGAATTGAGAATGCTTTTATTTATTATCATTATACAAGCTGCACCAAACACAAAAATGCATAAATTATAGCAATAAATGGTGCGACGTCGGCTTCTCAGTTGCTTCTATCACTTCGAGTAAATAATCCCAGACTTTCTCCTTGATATTAAGATGCAGGACTGTTGCTGCTGATTTGTATGTTCATTATAACTACTGCTTGTGTTTTCATGTTGCAATCTAAATTAAAAATAAAAAACAACAGCAATTAAGAGACCCAATAGCAGGCTAATTTAAGATATAATGTGCACTTTTCAATAAAATACAACATGTCTCTTCAGATCCATCTGTGACCTGTGGTGGTTTCTTTTCAGTTACTATGATTTTAAAAACAGTGCAGTAACATACACCTCGAAAACCCTCACTCTTTTTACTCTTCCACTGTTTTTGGCTTCTGGAGTAGAGGCGTGTAAAACTAAGCAGCAGCATCACATGAATATACTGAACATTTTCTGCTCAGTCGAATGTAGAAAACTTTTCGTAATATTTTAGGATTTTTTTTTTTTTTTTCCCTCTCAAACTTTGCACTTTTGTTATGCACATATTCCACATTAAAACAGATGGGTGGAAATGTATGAATGTATGTGAACTAAAGATGAAGACAATCCTCCATCTCTACTTCGCTCTTGCAGCTCAGTAAGAGACTCTGCAGATGGCCTAAAGTGTGAGCTGTGCTTGCATTGGTGAACGAGGAGTCAGTGTAAGAGGCAGAGTTTTTTTTGTTTTTTTTCTATCCCTGCAAAATTTTGTTCTGGCCGGTTAATGTGGCACCTCAGGCCAGCTGTGAAACAGGGAGTTGAAAACACATTGAGCCAATAAAGTGTCCCCGGTGTAATCCTTTTAGAATGGCTGAGCTTTTCAAGTGAAGGCCACCGTCTTATGGAACATGAGGTGCACTATGCACAGTAATCTGGTTAAAGAAATGTGTGGCTGTGTGAGTGTGTGTGTGAGTGTGAGTGTGTGTGTGTGTGTGTGTGTGTGTGTGTGTGTGTGTGATTACAGGAAGCAGTGCCGTGCAGAGAAACAGTTAACACCTCCGGCAGCATGACCTTGGGAACAATTTGTCCTTATGTCTGCTCCTATATAGATTTATTTCATTTATCATCTGCTCTCTCTACTTGCATTTGCACTTTCAGTGTCATCACTCAAATACGTCCAGTCTGGTCAGTCGCTCTTTTCATCTTAGCTGCCTATATACCATGGACATGCTATTTTTCCTCTCACACACACACACACACGCACACGCACACGCACGCACACACACACACACACACACACACACACACACACACACACACACACACACACACACAGACTTAGTTCTTCACAGCACTTAGTCCCTGGTGCTCCTAAGAGTGTGTTCATGATTCCTCCTGGCAGTGCATCCCTTTTTGCCTCTCTCTATCTTTCTCATATCACTCTAAAAATCGAAGGCAAGTGGGCAAGGAGATGTGATGAGAGGAAGAGAGTATCCCTACTGGGACTTTCTTTGGACCTCTGCTAAACACACACACACACACACACACACACACACACACACACACACACACACACACACACACACACACACACACACACACACAATCTATTTCTTCTCACCTCATCCAGGAGGAATCAGATGAGAGAATAGAAATAAAGGACATAAAGAGGACCATGAGGATAAAGCAGGAAATAAGCTTCAGTGAAAAAAGTTTGGGCCACAATTTGTAATCATGTTAAATTTGGAAAACGAGGATATAAACAATGCGAGAGAGCACCTCTGGGAGAGACTGTTCAACTATGAACCTGTTGAGTGATGTCACCAAGGACACGAAGATATTCTATGTGTCCCTGGAAGATAATTAGATGAGTCTAATATCTTTTTTTGTCGTGCTCGCTGGTTTTCCATCCATAAAGAAATACGGTGTAGTAGATGAATAAGGCTTACCTGAAATAACACCAATAAACCTGAACAAATCAGCTCAGTGTGAAGGACATTTAAAATTATTATTATTTTTTTTTTTTTTTTTTTTTTACTAATCTACAGGATGTAAAATGAAAATATAACTATTTTATAAAGGTGAGTTTTTATTCCTACAGAAGGACAGAATGATGTATTTTATTTAATTATGGAATTTCTATATATTTAATGAATGTGATTAAATCACCAAACTGACCTACACAAGGTTCTAGCTTCCTCTTGCTGATGCATCAGCTTACAGAGTTGTGTGGCCTCAGCTTATGATTGGCAAAAACAACTGTACACTGCTGAAGCCCTGTTGGTTCATAGTACAGTAATAACCTGCCTCTCATCAAAGAAAATGGACAGACATGTCTCTGGGGTTCATTTTCTGATTCATTTCTCCAGCCAAAGCATCACTGAGCAGTCCATGGTTACTTTTCCCTACATTATACAGCACCAAATCCTAAAAACCAAAACCCTGTGTTTAACCTGTCCAGCACTTTTATTTTTTTTCTATGGTTGAACCTGGAGGGCTGCAGTGCATCAAGCCCTGATGGTGAACTGTGAGAACGGAGACGCTTGGAAGGCAGCGACGTACACGAAAGAAAAAATTGCATCAAACACACTTTAACCTCCACCATATCTGGAAAAATACACATAAAATGAACACTGTCTTACGCACACACATGTCGACGAGCACGCATGAACACAGACCCAGGGGCCAATCAGGCTGTTGGATACGCTCCGGACATGTCTGACATACTGACAGCTACTTTCCTATCTGAAAGAGATGAAGGAGGAGAGTTATCTCCTCCCAGAAGATTGATCAGGGGGATACACATAGTGGAACGTGTGTGTGTGTGTGTGTGTGTGTGTGTGTGTGTGTGTGTGTGTGTGTGTGTGTGTGTGTGTGTGTGTGTGTGTGTGCGCGCGCGCGCAACATCACAGCAACACTTCAGTATTTCAGAGAGTTGATTGCAGTTCTGGCCAAAAAACAAACAAAACACCAGCGCAGGCATTCAGCACACAAACACCCACAATCTCCATTCACGCATCGCACGGCTCACTTATGGCCACTGGAAATTCTGACAAACAATTACATTCCTCCCACTGATCAGCGCTGCTCACTTCATGATCCACATCTGCTCCCTGGGTCCGACCTCCTGGATTTGGCACTGGCACAAGTGCTAAAGCAATCAGTTATATTTTATTTTTTTTTTATTTTTTTTTTGGGGGGGGGGGGGGGGGGGGGGGGTGTTTTGTGCGTCAAAATATTCTCTCAACCTCTTTTTAACCCAGCTAGGATCAAGTGGCTCTTTGTATTTCCATTATACTGAAAAGAATGGGAGTGAGGGAGTGAAAAAAAAAAGGCTGTTTATTGAAGATGATTTGCTGAAAAAAGTTGTTCTTTGTTGTTTTGTGCAGGAAATGTATTCAGCTGGAAAACACATAGTGGTTCAAAGGATTAAGCCCGGCCTCTGTTTGTGGTGTATTGTACTGTGTGCACTCTGAAAAGGCACCTGCCTTGTAATACAACACAAAACAAGCTTCCACTATTTAGTAGCACAGCGGCAAAAGCATGTTAGCCAAGTGTAGGTGCATTATCCCTCTAACCACCCGTTTCTGCTTTGAGATCAGTGTTTTACCTTTTTTACTATTCGAGCTGGTAAATGAAAAGCCAAACTGCTGGTATCCAGACATGGAACAGCAGTGATTGGTGAGTAATGGGACAGTTGCTAGCATGTGAGGGGAGTGATTTGAGCTGGTATGGTAACTGTGTTGGTAGCCTTGACTTGAAACAGAGATTCAGTTGGTGGAGCAACAATCCTCCTCACAGCTGAAACACTGAAACACACACACACACACACACACACACACACACACACACACACACACACACACACACACACACACACTGAGGAAGAATCCACATGCATACATTAGACTGCACAAACTCTATTTAAAGCTGCCACCAATTGTCAGCCCCTTTAGCCATTAAGATGAAAGAAGTGATGAGAAATGCAGCAATGAACTGCAGACAACCTTGGTGGATTCACTCATCAGCTGTGTGATGCCGTCTCCACGGGGAAAAGTGGTTGTCTGGGAGCTACGAGGCCACATGTGAAAACCCACTCAGACATAAATACCATAAATACACAAACATATAAAGAAAAATATTCACAAAAGGCAAAAGGACATTGCATATTCCGTCACTCTCTGTCACACAAACAAAACGCAGCATGAAAGGACATTAATAATTCCGATGTTATCATTTTAAAAGGACACACTTCAGTCAGTCAACCAAACTGATAGAGGACTTTAAAGGTTTTTACAGGCCACTGACAAAACGTGACACAGTGTATGCACAGAAGAGAATAGAATAGAAAAATTGTTGTAAAAGTGCAAATACAAAAGAACGGCAAAGCAAACGGCAAAACATATCTGAAATTAATTCTGGAAACATCTAAGCAGTTTAATATGTGTAGAATATAGAGCACAAAATTTGTATTGAAGTATTTTTATTTTTTTAAATGTTGACATTAAATTCTGCATTATTTTTTTTTATCAAAATGTAGAATTATGGAGATTATACAGAACATAAAGTATAATTCTGTATGTATGTATTTTTTTTACAGTTGGAAGTATAGTTTTGTTCATTACTGTATTTCTAATGATTGTAATAATTACTAAAATATTGGACCATGGCAACATTGCTAAAACAATGTTTGATGGAGGAAGAGACAGCAAATCAGATTACAACCTGTAACCTATAATCCAACCTGATGAAACACGTGGGATCACAAAATGAAAGATCAAATAAATAGATAAATACATTTTGGCAATCCCAATTATTAAACTACTTTTGAGGAGATAAAATTAGAAGTTGGTGAAATGTAAATCTATGGGATAAACCATAATTGGACAGAATAACAAAGTGCAAATGTTAAGTACAATAAACAGTAAAAACCTGAACAACAAAGACAGTCTCCAAACTTTAACAGCAGTTTGTTTAAACTTTATATGATGCTCTTATTTTTACACTGCTTGACTTCTTTTTACTTGAGCTGCGTTCTTAAAATGGGTACAATTTTACAAGTAGGAAGGATGGCAACAACTGCAAAAAAACATAAACTATCATAAAAACAAATAAAGACACTTGGGAAGCTGCACTCTCATGATGATTCACAGTGTCTGGTGTGAGAGAAGCAGTGCTGTGGATATGGAGGGCTCAGCGGATCGAAGCACGCAGGCTTAGATGCTACTTACATTGCTCTCTCTGAATAGTCCCACATACAGTATGGCATGTGGCTCTGTCCCACATGATCAGTTGGACAGCTCAGAAGCAAATAATGCGTGACCCGCTGCTACAGACGGCTGGGTGTGAGGCAGACAGACAGACAGACGGAAAGGCAGACCCAAACACAAACAGTGAGGCTGTCAACCTTTGGAGGGTTGACAGATTCCATCAGCGCGGCTTGTACAATATAATTTTTGTTCTTTATGATGTAAACCAATTCTGACTCGGTACACATACGGGTTATTTGCCAACGGGCTTCTCCGTGGCATCCTTGACTACTGTCCATCTAACATGTTTTTTGGAGACTGTCCTCCTCCAAAAAAATAAAACAGTTAAGTGACCTCTATGGTCGTATAAATAAATAAAATCTGGTGTCCCGTAGGAGTAATGCAGTTCAGATAACGTCTACAGTTCTTAACGTTGTATTTACTGTTGCTATAACGATGACGGTTGCATAACTTTAAGGAAGTAGCCTACATCAAGGTTCAAGTGATCATTTAACCCAAACCGTTACACCCGTCCCAAACCCAGGCCAAGGAACAGATTAAGTAGAAAGTTTATCTGCGCTAACGATAAATGTCATTGTTAGCATGTCCATCTAACTAGTTTACTTTTGCGTTAGTTTAAAGCCCAAAGGGCATTTAATGATCTAACCACGTTAAAACTAAGTTCAGTAGACGGTTAATAAGTATGTAAGTAAGTCGGTAAGTATGAAGGTTGAAGTCTGTAACCTTCAAGCACCCTTTTACAAGATTGGAGAACATTACTTTACAGTTGACAAGAGATTCATGTATCGCGTCAGCGTACTACAGACCTACATTTGTCTGAAATCAAGGACCCGCTGTTCCTTAAATGACTAAAGCTTTTGAACAGTGACTCAGACACCAAATTAAGAAGCTTCAACGGTTCCAACTAAAATGAGGGAGCAGGGCGACGCGAACAATCAACTGATTGAACCTGTGATGATCTAGGCAGGTGAGTCTGACAACTTTTGAATGGGTTTCTTCTTGATAAACAGTGACAGGGTGAACACTCACTGTATAAATAGCCTGATTTGTTGACCCGGTGTTGCTGTCTTTTTTCCCCCCTTTCTCTTTTCTTTGTTTCTTTCTTTCTTTCTGTCTGATTTAGATTCATTCTGCAGTATTCACGACGCCCAGGTTATACAAACATAATTGCCTGCTCTGCAATCCTATTACAGTCCGAGTTCCAATCTAAATGGCGTTGATTTGAATGGCTTTGCTTTGGGTTACACCCATCTCAACCTGGTTCCAATTATTTCACCGAGGAGATGACAGGTCAACAAAGGCAATTACATCCCGATGGCTTGAGGGAGCTATTTTCAACTCAGAAATAAGAAGTAATTTAATTTGAATAGCCATGATTATTTAAATGTTCTTTACTGCGAGTTTGAAAAGCTTAAATGTTTTATAATTTGACAACCCCTATTCATTTGCTTCCAATAAAATACCGAAACTATTCAGTGCCGCACTCAATGGGACAAAATAGAAAAAGAGAGAAGAGGAATGGTAAATAACTTAGGGTATGCTCCTTAGAGAGGACACACACTAAACACGAGATGACTCCACCACACACATTTAAGGAAATATTTGAATCTCAAACTATACATGAAGATTGATTACACTAACGCATTCCTTCTTGTGGCACAGCAGAGACAGCTCGGCATGTTCTTCATCATTCACAATCAATGGGAAGTGTCAGAGCTGCGAGTCCTGATCGAGCAGTGTGGAAATGTGCTATATAGCTTCCAGACTCAGTGTGGAAATGTGCTATATAGCTTCCAGACTGAGTTGACGGAGTGCTGGGAACATATGTATTACAAGAGCTACTGTCTGGTAATCAACTGTAGAATGCGTCTGTTGTTAAGTGTGTGATAAATTGAACCGAGCACCACAAGGGAAAAGGAACCTGTTGTGCTATAATCAGCCCAAATGATATTTGGTTATGAAAAATTGCTTTAATCTAGAGCCAGAGTCTGCATAATGGAGCACAACCATGCGTAGCACGAGGCTTCGGTTTGGTGAGGCTACCACCTGACTGTGGCCATTTGCTATCAGAAATAATTAAAGAGCGGGTTTCACAGTTTGTCTTAAAATAATGGTCAAGTGCTCATATGAAAGCTGAAACTCGCTTTGATGGCTGCAATCATACCTCCTGCTCATAATGGATTTTTAGATTGGTCTTCCTTAATGCAATTCTAATGTAAGTGATGGGGGACAAAGTCCAACAGTCCCCCCTTGAAATATTTGTTCAAGAATTGACCTGAAACTAATATGAAGCATCAGCAGTCTGAGATAGACAGTCCCAGTTTTTTCAAAATGTTTCTTTTTTGAATTTATTAATGGTAATTCCCTTTTATGTATTACACCGCATATTTGTATTATCTCCACATGTCTGCCCAAAGCAGGGACTGGACATTATGTCCTCATCAGATTTGGGGAGTGATCTTTTAATGATCAGTGAGAACAGGAAGAATGAATACACCAAACAAATCCAGTTTTAATGGACAAATGGACACCCGACTAGTATTTGAGAGACTTGAAAATGTAGCACGTCTGGGCTACCGTGGGGGTTCCTCGGAGACACAAACGACCCGCTGAGCCACAAAGTTTGTTTTACGGTTGCTTTTATTTCTTAACACCCACACTTGCTGCTCTCGATTCCGGCGCTCTCCTGCCCTGCCGCCGAGCGTCCGTCCAGTCGCTGCCTTCCTCTCCTCCTCACCAGGTCCTGCTCACTTATCAAGGAGAGAAAACAATCCCCTGATTCAGTTCAGCTGTGCCAATTATCCTTCTCCCGGCACCGTTCCCTGAACCACTCCATCACTCTCTCCCCCCTGCAGTTGAGCTAACCACACCCCGCCACCATAGAAAAAAAATTGAATTTCTCCTTTACTCTTCTTTAGACAGCCAGATTCTCCACTTTACACACAGAAAGGCTCTCAGCCAGCATCATTTCGACACATGGAGAACTGCGTGCATCATTGCATGACAGTCTTATTGTCCTGCCGTGACTTAACCGTGAACTTCAACACAAACCTCTGGACGACCCCCCTAACAATATTTCCAGTCACCCCTATATAACAGGATAGAGCATGGTAACCCACACTGATAACCTTCATGGAAATAAGAGAAAGTCCTTGCCCCTTGCCGTGGAATCGATCACATGTTCCAATGAAGTGACATAACCCATTCTATCGGCAGCTCTGTGACCATTTGTACAGCCGGTGCCATAACACAGTTCACATACTGTATCACTGGCCCATGTCTGGCCCCCTGTGCTTGACACATCTGCTCCCAGAGTGCAGAGCAGTGTCCATCAGTATTCCCGGTGAGGTCTGGTTCCTATGAATATTTGAGTTGTTCGCAGAATCGCCACCAAGCATAGCGTAAAGATGCTGGCTCCAGTTCAAAGGCCTCTTAGCATCAAAAGGAATTCAGGGCTGGAAATTTCAGGGGGAGACAGCGGTGATACAAGGAGGTGAGGCGGCAGGTTGCAGAGGGGGTACGGCGCAGGAAGAGCCCAGTTAAGCTTAGTAATAGGCCGATAAGATAAAATGTAAATTATTACAGTCTCTCCCTGTTTTGTCTCTCACCACAGCTCTTTGCAGGAGTAAATAACACAGGAGGATGCATTGCATTGGCAGATGATAAAGATTTACCAGAAGTCAGCACAGTCATTTCTGAGCTTGCATTCAGTGTCTGGTACTAATCAATCATCTTCAAGCTGGAGTGCTGATCCACAGACAGTTCAGGTCAATCAGGTTAATGTGAATACGATGATCAAAAGCAGTCAGTTGGTAATTCCAGCTCAGCACTCCTCAACTGTAAAACTGGATAAATATCAACTAAAGTGCTCGTGGTGAGCAGCTAGCTGCACATTGTATGGTGGCGCATATCGCATATCAGAATACCCGAATGTAAACACACACACACACACACGCACACACACACACACACACACACACACACACACACACACACACACACACACACACACACACACACACACACACAGGACTTGATTGGAGAAAGGTCAATCTTCCTTCTGTCTCGTCTGCTGTTCATACTGCCACACTCAGGCTATGTGAGCCATCTATCTTTCCCTCACACGCACACACACACGCCCAGAGATTGTGCAGAGATTTTAAGGCTTAGAGAGGAATAAATCTATCCAAATATTGAATCAAACAGTTTCCAAGTGTTGAAGCAGGAAGGTGAGAGAGAACATGAGGCGGGACTGGTGGCCGATGCATTGGTTAATGTAAGGTTTTCTGTATATACTGTGTGTGTGTGTGTGTGTGTGTGTGTGTGTGTGTGTGTGTGTGTGTGTGTGTGTGTGTGTGTGTGTGTGTAGGAGGTTCCAGGTGTGTAAAAGATACAAACCTAAAGCTTCACCGACCCTCCCTCTATTTCATCTTACCTGCTCATGCTTTTGTGGGCATCTTCGTCCTCTTTTGTTTTTTTTGTTTCTGTTCATTGTAGCCAACTATTCTCTGTGACGAGACAATAATAATAACAAAAAGGAAACTCTGTCCTTCATTCTGGTTACTGGCAAAATAAATATATTACAGCTATGCATGATCAGACTGCAGTGAGGGAGAAAGAATGGATGAGTGAAGGGAGAAAGAAAGAACTGAAAGAGAGAGAGACACACTCATCCATTTTTCATGGCCGCTCGCTGCAGCTGAACCTGCTAGACTGGAGAGAAAGAGAGTGAGAGAGGTGAATAGGAGAAAAGGAGGAGGCTTTTTTTTTTCTGTTTATTTTTTCTCTATACAAGCTAATCTTCTCTCTTTTTTTTTGGTGTTCCCACATGTTTGCTAAATTTCCCTGGGAAGGCCAGATGGAAGATTTTTCAACTGATGCCTGCTGCAGCTCCTTCTTCAAGGTTCTTCTGTTTGCTGTAAATTGATCAAGTCAACTGTCTGCTGAATTTTGATCTGTGTTTTAGACCACTTGTAATTCCACAGAGCTCTAAAAGAAGGAGCTCGGCCACTCAAGTTGATCCAATTGCCAAGAGCTGCAGTATGTAACATGTGAGCACCGTGTGGCGTGCAAATGCTGTCCACAATGTCAACATATATGCATTTTACATATACATAATTCAGTCTGTTGAGTGTGCAGTGTCAACCTGCTGTCAGTCACGATGGCCCGGTGGCAGGTTTTGGAGGTCACGTTAGCAGAAAGTCGGTCATCAGCTGCATATTGCGGCAATGAAAGCAGAAAAATGCAAGCTGTAATCTAATCAAATTCTCAAAAGGGCTGTTCATTAATTGTTCAAACTAATCTGATTACAGTGGAGGCCACAAAACCTGCAAAATGATTCCATCTGATAAGAATCTTATGCATTAGTCATGCACCAGTACTTTTTTTTCTTTTTTTTTTTTTTATCATTTACAATATCTTGCTATCATCCTTTCATTGTGGTGTGTGTGTATGGAAGTGTGTGTGTCACTGGAAATCCGGATAACCTTTCAGATGATAATCTTTTCCCCCATGACTCCCATTCCCCGTGCTAAATTATGCTAATGCAGCATTTGAGCCAGCAGAAGTCAATGAGAAAGAGACTGAGCTCTGTTTTGTTTTTTTAATCAGTGTGTTTGGTCCATGACGCAAAATGCAGTGAAATGAACTGGGGGTGGATACTATGTTTAGTATGTTTTCATGGCCAGTGGCGTGTAGTGTTGATGCTTGTGTAGTATATTTGGGGGAACATATGAAGCGTGGGGGTGTGAACTGGCACCGGTCATCGGATGATGTACTGTATCTCATTGACTTTGGTGAACCTCTGACTTTTCCTCTCGCGCCACAATGAGGTTGACATTTGTTCAACAACGAATAGATGGATTGTCATTTCCTCTGGATGTATTGAGATAACAGCACCATCATTGGGTCATGTTATAATTATTGTGTGCTGAAAGCTTTCTGATTGGACACTGCTGGTGATTTACACATTACTAAATGCTTTTCACTCGTGAAGACATGTCAAATATGTGACTCGTGCAACATAATTCACTAAAAGTTGTACACTATGCACCCAACTGAACCATGCTGTTTGAAAAAGTGTCGTAAATTGGCGTTCAGATTCCGTTATGTTTTCACAGTGAAGCCACGAATTCCACATCTGGGAGGGATTAGTGTGTTGGTACGCTTGCATAAATCATCTGCCTCACCTAATAACCCTATTTACATGACTGTACAGAAAGATGCATCTTTGGTATTACTCTATTCTGGTCTTACTCATTTTATCCATGTATATTAAAATGCATTATGGTGCAACGTTTCCACAGTCATAGAAAAACTGCTTAATTCATCTTAAAGAAAAACACCAAAGTATTTCTGTAATCATTATATATAAGCATGATTTGGAGAGGTTTCTACAAACCAACTTAAAGTAAACAACAGGAATACACTTGCTTCTATATTTAACCAATGGTTGTTTACACATAATCATAATCTCAACATTTCCTAACAATGAAAAGATCATTTCTTAAACAAATCTTAACAGTAAGAAGATAAACCTAGCAAAGAGAGCATTGTTTCAAATGTGGGACCTGGGCCTCTGGCTTTTTAACACATAGACACATGCTGACTGTCCCAGATTGATTTACATCACTATGATCCTAAAATATTCTGACACAGGCTTTTTGTCAAATGATCCCAAACAGATGAACAAAATGATTAGTAATAGATGATAAGCAGATGAATAATGATAAAACATAAGCTTATCACTAAGTTTACTCTCACAGTCTATGAGACATGTTGGCATGCAGTTAGTGCAGGTCTTGTAACTTTGGATGAGCACAGAGTGCTGCTGGGATTTTATGGACAGGTGTTAAATAATGTAAAACTAGGAGAAAAATGGAAAATGTCTTCTTTCTCCTCTTGCCAAACCTCAGCCCAGTATTCAGTTTTTTTTTTTTAAGCCTTCCACCAACTTTGGTGAATAATATCTGGATGTTGTTAGCTTTCTGGATTCTCAGCTTCTTCAGCTACTTTATAATTTAGCGTATATTTTTTTGCCCCGGACAAAAACAATAAGGTCGGACAATTAAAAGCTGAGCCATTGTACTGCTAGTACAGCATTTCAGTGTATGGAGTTAATTCAGAGTATGAACCACACTGTTCATGCTTTCACTTCACAGGGAATCAATATCAATGATAAACATAATTTATGGAGCTTTAATATTCAAAGTGTAATAAAAAATATATATACCAACACAACTATCTTATTTAAATGCAACAACATTGGGACACCCGTCCCACTTGTGTGAAATGCCAGGTGTGCAAGACACAGAAATACCAAATGAACCATGCAGGTGAGTTTCAAGGTCACCAAAATGACAAAATGCTTTAGATCTGCAGACTTTACACATCACTGCAGTCCAGACATATAAACAAGGAACAGAGACTACAGTTTGCTTAATGCACATTAACATGTGACTTTATCTGCTGTTTGTAGTGTTCTGCAGAGCAGCAGTATTACAGTGTGCCCATGCATAACCATGTAGTCGTTCTATCTGTGTGCATATGCACACCCTTCAATGTGGATGAGAGAGTAGTTTAATTATCGTCTGATTACGCCTCAACATCTTCCCCTCATCCCTCTCCTCCTCCTCTGCTTTCCCCTCTTCCAGCACTTTCCATTTTACAAGGCCTCTTGTTCCTTATTAATGAGATGCATTAAAATGGATAGATTACTCCACCACCACTTCCCCCAACCTATATTTCTTCCCCTGCATATCAACACTTTGCAAAGAGTTCATTCATCGCCTGTTACCGACCATGTAGCCATATTGTCCTCCACTTCATATTCTGCAGGCATCGCCCGCTGCAATATCCACACTGCCAACTCCCCAAGGAGCCAGAATACCAGTTAATCACTAGTTACAGGAAACAATTTGTGTGGAGGCTGGATGAATGCTACACTTCGTGGTTTAAAGTTTAAGTAGCGTAATTAGGACTGAAGTTATTGAGGCGGCTCTACAAGACAAATTCAGACGCAGGAACCCGAAGTGAAGTGAGAAACTTTAAAGTTTAGAGGCACTTTGTGTAAAATCAGTACAACGATGCAGAACAATTACCCATTTGGTGTAACTGAAGCGTTCCACCCTGACTGGGCTGCAACAACCTTGAAAGTTTCAAGCAGTGGAGAGCAGTTCATGAGCAGTTTTCCAGCAAATGTGATTCAGTTTATTTACCCTTTGGTCAGATCTCTTTGCACTTTAATAGCTGCAATCTTAATCTCCCAGCTAATCCTCAAACATTGAAAAAGGTTTCAGTGACATCACATGGAGGGAAGCTTCTTGTTTCCTGAGGTAACTTCCATTTTTTTGGATCTCATTCTCATTGTAATTATCATTTAGCTGCCTTCACCCAGCAAGCCACCTTGTCAAACATCACTTTATTTACTTTAGATGAGATGAAGCAAGACAGTTGGGGATGATCGGCGTCCAGGATGATTAGCTGCAGTGTCATCATACTTTCAAATGAGCTGAGACATAATTAACATGTAGGGGGGACTTAACAAAATGTGCACTATTTGGATTTCAACTGTGAGGTAGAAAAGTTTGTCATGTTCCGGAGCCACAAGGATTTCTGAAAGTCAAACATAAACACGAGCGTGCCCATTTTTGAAGATGGCGTCGGAGATATGTTATGCTGCACAAAAAGACAGACTGCACCCGATGTTGTGATTGTGAGAAAAAGTTTCATCTTATCTCAGATATATTTCATAGAATAAAAAAAAACAACAACCGCCTCATCTGTTTTTCTCTCTTTCTTTTTTTTCTGTTGATAAGTCATTTCTTCCTTTCTTCCCTCCTCATCTTTAATATCTCTCTCTTTCTCAGTCGCGGTTCCACACTGTCAGCCAATTCCTGCCTATCTGTGGCCCAAAAGTGGCTGTGCTTGGCTGATTCTACTGATAAGAGACTGAATGCCTGCTGTCCACAAAGGGGGAGGGATGGGGTGTGTGTGTGTGTGTGTGTGGGGGGGGGGGGGGGCAGTGGGATGAGATGGGGAAACTGAGAGAGGATAAGAATAACAATTACAGTTTGTTTTTTGTTAAAATCCAGCTGGTTTTGTCTTTTGAGAGTTAACTAACAAGACAATGACAGATTTCTAGATTCCTACTAACTGTATATACATTAAAATATGTCCCGGTACTATTTAAAACAGCCCCTGTGGTACTCGACTGGTCGGAAAGGAGAACTACTCCATAAAACGAGTTCATTTTTTTCCCCACCCGTCATGGACTGCTGATACTGTATCAGTGGAGGATGATGAATCATTTGCATTTACATCAAATGGTGATGAGGGGGAATAGTGGAGGCAGTGTGGGAAAGAATGAGGGAGGGTTAAGGTCAAGTTGTACTTCATAGAGGAGACACTAATCTCCTCTGGGGGAAAGAAAGGGAGCTACCCTGGAAAGAACAGAGATGGAGGAGGGGTTAGGACGGAGGATGACAGCACGCACACACCTACAACTCTTTCTGTGGCACATGGATGCTTATTGGAACAAATGATGAAACAAGGTGGGTGGTAGGGTGACAGAGATCTGGGTTAAGATTATCTCAAGGCTGACATGAAGCAGGAGGATGCATGAAAAGTGAGGAGGCCGAATCAAGGTCACACACACTTGCACACATACCACTCTAAAGCCATGTCTATACTAACGCACATCAATCTAAAAACAGTTTACATGTATTTGTATTTTTGTAAGATTGCCAAAGTGAACAAATAAAAATAATAAATAAAACCCAAATGTCAATTTTTTTGTTTTGTTTTAATTTTCCAGACAACAATCAGTATTGAATGATTCTGCAGAGAAATGCAGATTATGATAATTTTCCCTCATTCAGAGTGGATGCTTTTAAATTTCTAGTCATGATTATGTTTAGGTTTGACAAAGATTGTACTTCCAGTTCCAGCATGACAGGTTATAGCGCTTCACAATTGATTGTGGGGTGTATAATCATCCAATGTGAACCCAATTACAAAACAATGAATACAAAAATTGCATTTTAATTATGTATACTTATGGTTTGGGTAACAGCAAAATGTTTTTTTGTTTTTTTTGTTTGTTTTTTTCCGACTACTGGTTAACAAGTGTGGTTGAATAATTAATATTGACAGACACTAACCCCATCCTGCTCCCTTTCAGTCTGAAGTTCTCTGCGGTGGCTTGTTTCATTGCCACAACTTACAATACCAGTGTTGTCACTGACATATCTGCAGTTTTTTTCCCAGTAACTCAAAGAAAAGGTAATAAATTATTCAGACCAGTATCACACCAAAGCGTGTAAAACATCCATCAATCCATGAGAGGATACCGTCTCAGTTTTACGTTCTGCCTCAGCTAGGCGTGAAAAGTACACGCATCTATGGCAAGCCAATACAATGAGGGATGAAGTCCACATAGGAAGTAGGTCGGTGGTGGTTGGATGGAACAAACACAGGACTTTGACCCGGGAGACCAGTGTTTGAGTTCATCAGAAAGCTCAAGTCATCGTGAATTTCTTTTAAGTAAGTTCAAGTTACTTCCTAAAAATGACGAACCCAAACTGTGATCATTTTCCAAACCTTAACCGAGTAGTTTCAGTGCCTAAACTTGCCCCTATTGTGACATTGTCACATTAAATCATCTGATGGACTGACGTGTATTACTCACACTTTGGTGTGATAGCAGAAATTAGTAGCCCTAGTGACTAAAGCCAACACTAAACCTTCAATCAAAGTCATGTTTGATTCTTGGCATGCTCTTACAAGATTTAAATTAAAATAATTTAATGAGTATTCATGAGAAATTTGAAGTCATCCATTACTAACTACTAATTTATAAAACTGTGATAATTGTTTTTCACTAAAGAAGCAATGCCAGCGGTCCCTTTTCTCTTTACTGTAATTTTGTGTTTTTTCTAAAAGTCATATCTTTACCTGTTTGGCATCATGTTCACAAAGTGTCTAAGTTACTTCAGACAGTAACTCCACTGCAGACACGAGTAGTATTTCCTCCTCTTTACAGCCACTTTATCTCCCCCCCCCCCCCCCCCCCCCCCCCCCGTACCCCTGCTGAAAAACTGATCGGGGTCCAATTTCTAGCTGGGGTTGAGTCATTATCACCACAAATCATAACAGGAGGAGGTCATTCCACCATCAGTTTCACAGCGTACTTGCTTTGACAGACTGCTATGGGGTTCCCCGTCTTGGACCAGTGATTCTGACCAGAACATAATAAAAGTGATTTTCTGATCTTTCCACACTCTAAATTTAAATCATCAACCATCCCTTTGATTACGTTTTTTTGGCAGATAAACATAAAAGGTTTGAATTTTCATTAGTTAAGTAAGTGGATACTGAAAACTGAATGCCTAAAAGTCTGATCAGCTACAATAATAATCATAATAATAGATAAGAAGATATGCTTCTTAACATTGTGGCAAAGTTTGCTGGATTTTTCTGTGAGAAGTCAGCAATCCAACAGCATTTGTTTCCCCTGTTCATGCAAGATCATTAGCAAATCTATTCACTTTAGAGAGCATTTTCTTGAACCTCAGTCTCAGAGTGAAAAATGTCAGCTTTCTGTGGACGGAGAGCCAAAGTGAACAGAAATAAAACATGATTTTCAAACTTATCCGCATTATTGCGAACATGGTCAACATCTTGAAAGAGATTAAGCTTTCTGTTTGAACTGCAACCCTGAGATTGCCTCCTCTGTGTTGGTTGCCAACACGGGGGTTTAGCATGAAGGTTTGTACACAACCTCTGGTGGAGCAAAGATCACAGATACACCCACACACACTCTCTCACACACAGAAACCGACCGGAGTGCATGCTGTGAGCAGCCTGTGCCCTTTGCTGCAGGTTTCCTGCTGCGCTACACAGAGAACGCTGCCCTTTTCCCCTCCCCGTATCCCCACATAGTGATTTATTTAATGACTGGCAAGAGATCAGATCTTTATTTATCAGGTTGACAGCTGAATGAACAGCATCAACTGTCTTCACTGAGTGTCTGAGGATCAAATCCTTAACCCACAGTGACATATTTCTAGAAATCGGAAAACCTAATTCTCTTCTTGTCGTATGCTGCATTTTGCTATGGGGAATGACTTAAATCATATTTGCCCAGACTCAATAAACATCCTATTTACAGGCTGAAAATACAAATGCTTCCGTCAAGACCATTCCTACTGATGCTCAGAACCCAGGCCCAAGTCATTAGAAGAGCACAAAAAAAAGGGGAGAAAAAGAGGGAAAGTCCAAATAATCTTTCAAGCTAGGCTTTGGCAATGGCCTAGATACCCAATCTTTCATGCTTAGACACACTGCAGCTTCTGTGCATGAGTTCTTTGTGAGTGAAAGTAGGGTGGAAAGTGAAAATTAATAAGACATCAACTATGTTTGTTTCCACGTCATGAAAACGTCACACATAGCGGGCCTCCTCTGATCGCTATGGAGACCAGAAGAAGGAAAAAAACTGATTGATTTGGCTCTAATTAAAGAAAAAGAAAATGAAGTCGCCAATGTCATCATCCTCCTACACATCTTCCTCCTCATTTTCATCAACAGCACTATGTTACAGGAAACATGTTCCAAATCTATATGTGTATTCCACTGCATACTGTACACCATTTCTAATCAATATCACATTAATTTTTAATGGTGAATAATGAATGAGTGCACCTTCTGAAGCCCATAGATTTCAAATCCCACCAAAGTCCACAGTCGATCATTCGTACAAATATATTTACAGATGAGTCCTCCTATAACTAGAGTAAGAGCTGTTTTCACATCATTGGCAGGAATTCGAACACAGTTTGAGTGGTTGTTGAGAGTTTTCCATCAATTACCTGATTCTGATTTAGTTCTTCATGAATGAGATCTCAAGATGCTGCGGGGGAGGAGAGTGTCCTGTTTAGGGGACCCTGAATCACATCACTGCTCTTTGTAGATGATGTCGTTTTGTTTGGTTCAGAAGACAGTGACTTTCAGGTTGCAGTAGGGTAGATTGCAAAACTCCCCCAAGTCTAAGGCCAGGGTCTTTCAAGGAAGAAAATAAGAGCTGAAATTGAGCGGTGGGCTGGTGTGGCGGCAGCACTAACGTAGCTGTTATATCGGACCAACGTGAAGAGAGAGCTGAGGCTGAAGGGGAAGCTCTTGATTTATCAACACATCTATGTTCCACTCCTGACCAATGGTGCTGACCTTTGGATACTGACCAGCGCAATCCCTTCACTGATACAAGCAGCCGAAATGAGTTTTCTCCTTCGGGCATCTGGGTTTGCTTAACAAAAGCTTAGAAATCCATTACATCTGAAAGTGCCAGGTGCGGTGGTTTGGGCATCTGGACACTTCCTGTTGGAGGTTTTTTTTTAAGTCCAAATGGCAGACCACCTTTGGGTAGACCCAGAACACCCTCCAGAGATTACAGATGTCATCTGGTGTAAGAATCTTTGAAGAGGGGCTGAAAGATGATGCTGGTAAGAGGGACACATAAAACTCCTTGCAGCTTGCTGCCACTGCCATCTCTGCACCAGCCAAAAGACAGAAAAAAGATGGATGGATGAATGAGTGTCTCCTCCAGTGATACAGATGAATATTGAGGCTAAGTTGACTTCGAGTCTTCTCATTTTCATTATACTGGTGCCTATCAGTCAATTAGGTTGTAACTAATCAATTAAAATCCAATCAGTGTCAAGCGCCATAACCAATCAGCTTTATGATGGAAGGTCTAAACATCAGCATGATGTCTCTGCCTGTTTCGGTGAAGATAAAAGAAGGAGGGCAGCGAGGAGGGAGAGGAGAGAAGTGGAGAGGTCGCTCCCAAGGACTGTTAAAACGCAGCTGGTCTAATGACAGATGATAAGAATCAAGGCTAAAAGCAACCTTGATGAATATGGTAATGATGGCACACACACAAGCTGTATCAAATTCTCATTCAAATACACAATACACTACTTTCAAATTACCTCCTCTTCCTTTTCAATCTCCCGTTGTTGCCAGGATGTAATGCCCCCAAATGTTTCGGCAGCTTTAGCAACAGTGTTAAATATCAGAGGTTTTAGCGGGACACTGATCCCCAACACAACCAGCGAGGCGTTCCAAAGAGAAGCACCAACTAAATGTCGGAAATGTGAACTGGAAAGAAAATGGAAAGAAACATACGAAGGAAGATGAAAAGAGTTCAAAGAAAAACAACTTTGCCATTGTTCTCCAGCTCGTTGCGTGGAGGATGGCTCGGAGTCGGGCTGCTTTGATTGTTTTTAACAAGATTAACGTTTCGAGGAACCCTAACGAGGTTGTGCTGTTAATGAAGGCGGATGAGATAAGGGCAAAGCAAGAAGATTAAAAAAGATGAATTAAGGGAGGAAAAGTTGAGATGAAAATAAAGGGTGAATGCAAAGAGACCAAAAAAAAAATAATCTGAATTTTAGTTCCAATATCCAAGGCAAAAATATGTTTTTACAATAAACCAAAACGTCATGTTACACTCGCTCTGGTTTGTCTTTCATAGCTCTCAGTCACAAAGCGGCATGAGATGAAGCGTTAATGCCCAAAAAAAGAGCACGTGTGTCATTAGACCTGGTGAGAGTCTGTTAGGCAGGTGGGAGCTGTGAAGGTAATCCCCTCGATACCTCTGCTGCAGAACCGCATCACTTTATCCGTCTTTCGGTCTCTTTCTCCTCATCCCTCTATCACTTTGTCTTATCACTGCAGCAGCCTAATGATGATGAAGCTGTGGACTCAGCAAAGGAGTCAGAGGAGCATTACCTATGTTGCACACACACGTACGTCCTGGGTAATGGTTCAGGGGTGAGGCCGTGGGTTTATGCTTTAGCTATCAGCACTGGCTAATAGCTCAGTTAGAGCTACAGTGATTGCGACGGTCTGTAATTCCTGTTTGGGTGTTTGCTGTGTGGCATGTGGAAGATGAGCCCTGCGGCGATGGAGTGCTCGCTGCCTAAGCCTCAGTGCCATTGCAATGGGTAGAGCCTGGACCGAATGTAGTAGAAGGATTGCAGCTGCGCTAACACATACATGTGCTTCTAAGAGTCAGTTCTTCTGAGACAGCAAAGAAACCGCAGTGGAGGAGGGAAGAGAAAAAATGACAAAGATGGAGTGGTTAGGTGAGGTGAGGTGAGGTTTGATGCCCGAAGCATCTTGAGTGGAAAGAGCAAAGATAGACTGAACATGCGGGACTTTGTGCGTGTATCTGTTTTTTCTTAGCATGCGAGCTGATATGAGAGAAGTCAAACAAATGACTCTCCTTCGTCTGTCAGTCGCTGCACCCAAGGCCAGCTCCTTTTATCGAAGCTCAGAGTGAAACTGTAACAATGAACAGTGAATACAACCGTGTAAAGGATCATATCAGCACAGGTTATATTCACTTTGTGTTCAACTAACACATTTTTGATTCTTACCGTTATGGCTCATTTAATCTCAGTTCATTTATCAAAAGTTTACTTCCACAATTATTTGGAAAATGCTGACTATGAAGCAATGAACTGGTCCTAAAACTAATTTGGACACGAACCTGCAATAAATGTATTCGTAATAGAACAAGATTCCACTTTAATGGCTGTGTATGCAATGAAGAAAAATTCTCAGTGTACTTGCACACAATGCTGATGGAGTATCGATGTACATAAACAGTATAGTTCATGTACATAAGCGTACGGAGCTACAACTGGGCCAACCAAGAAAAAGAAACAAGGACAAACAACATATACAGAAACTATATTTCTATTTACTGGATACACAGCCTGCTTAGATTTGCAATACATTGATAAAAATTGACAATTGGTTCTGTTTATTTGTGTAGTTTGGTACATCGTGATGTGTGAAGAGATTAAAGGGTCAGAAGTGACATCACACATGGAGTTGGAGGGGTAAAGGTGGGGGAGGGGTGTCTGGCTAGCAACCACTGGTGCTGCACACAAGGAGGTTACAGAGGAAAAAAAGTTAAAATTGCTGAGCAGAACTGCGCTGAGACTATCCTGGAAGCAACCCTGTGTGTTTGATGTGCTGTAGTGTGCTCGGTAACAATTTGGGAACTTTGCCATCTACCCTTTTCTGCATAAAATAAAACCTGAGGAGCGAGCATGAAGAGAAGGGTAGCCAGATGGCAACTCTTTAACACAAAAATAAAGAGCAAACTCCCAACGAGCAACTCTGGAGGCATCAGACAATCAACGCATGTTGTGCATGCATAATAGATAGCAGTTAAGAGCAATACTGAGTAAGTGTAACATGTAAAATGTGGAAGATTAAAATCCCATACTTTACATAATGGACTGGTTTTAATTTCATAAACAACTTATTTTCTGTGGCTACAATTCATTAAATGCTTCACATGAAAGCTATTGATAAACGCTGCAATTTACTAATGTTCCTTGAACACTCACATGCTATCAGTAGACGCGAGCTTGCCGGCTACACATGGTAAGGCCTCCAGTTACTGCAGCACACAAACCTCAGGTGTGTGGCCAAAAGAGTGAAGTAAGGCGTTCTAATGCAAGATGTACTTTCCAAAATTGAAAACAAGTAAATTTGATCTACATTTGCGAGCAGTGCAAACAGATCCTACATAAGGTAAACTCTGTGGCTCACTGACTGAGATTTACTCCTGTGTAAATGTAGAAAAAGCTTAAAAACAAAAAGAAAGTAGGCTAAGTATCAAATCTGGTGCAGAATAAAAAGGCATTTTTAGATAGAACCAAAGCATTTTTGGTTGGTGCTATAAACGTATTGAAGTTCAGTACCCAGTCCTACGCCTGAATGAATCTGTTTTTATTACACCTGTGTGCAGGTGTTTACTGTAAATGTTGCACAGGTTCCCTCTTCCAATTCCACTTCGACTGAGTCGCGTCTTCTCCAAATGACAAAACAAACAGGTCAAGTCATAAGTTCACACCACCAAGCCCGGTTCTGTGTTAGAGGTTCTGGCATAAATAAAGGTCTTGCCGGTAAATCACTGTGTGCAACGAGAATAACCCTGTTAAAGGCTCCATAACTTAAAGGAGATCTGACACCCATTCTCATACTGAGCGTCTTCTACCCCATACATTCATCAACATTTCAATTATTTATCTGAATTGTTATCTTTCCGTCCAAGGACAGAAGACAATTCTGTATTCAAAAAAAAAAAAAGTGCAGGGAAGCCAGAGAGGAATGTCCATGTGGATGAATCAAGAGAAAAAAAAAATCAGCTCCTCAAGCGCTCCAATGTTTGTCTGCTTTCTGCTAAATAACACCCAGTGGGTATGTACTCTGTGTTCATGGTGTTTACTGTGTATGTATCCCTGCAGCAGATGGATAAGTGTGCTTGAGCTCATGCAACATCTAATGAAAACAGATCTAGACCAGACAGACACACACACACACACACACACACACACACACACACACACACACACACACACACACACACACACACACACATATATCCGACAAACTCAAACAAGCAAACACACAGTAAAACCTGCACAGACGCTGCCATTGTCTCCCATTAAGAGCTATGAAATCTCATTAATGTTCATTAGTGTGTTTGGGTGGGGATTTTGGTGGCGAGAAGATTGAATTAGGTCTGAGCTCGGCTCCCCTCAAAACAATTATTTGTCTTCCATCAGCCCATTAAAAAGCAGCTTTCAGTGAAGATTACAGTGCGGGGAAAACACTGACTGCAGCGTGTCACTCTGTGTTAGTGGTCTTTAGGTGGAGAATGCTTACAGTGTTTGGCATCCTAGATTCCCTTAATGACTGGGAAAGTGACGATGCACATCAGGTTTAGCATGAGTCTGCAACATGGCGGATGTTAGATCACATATGGGGAATGAAATCCGCAGTTAAGAGCATGTTTACTGATCTCTCTGTGACTCTTTACTCTGCTCTGTCACGTTTATTCTGTGTGTGTTTTCTGTGTCCCCGGGTCTCCAGTGCTCGCAGTTAATTCAACTCTACTGTTGCAGGCCTGAGGGAGTCTTGCTTGGTTAAACTCCACACTATATGTTGACTTAAGTATTCGGTGCTCGGCTCATGGCAGAAGGGTGTGTGAGGGTATGTGTGTGTCTGAGTAAGAAAGAGGGAGAGAAGACAGAATAATCAATATCTTCCAGCCTGTGGATGTCTCAGTGTGCAAATAATCAAAAAGAAAATCTCAGTTCCTTTGAAATTCAGCCTGCATATCTGCAAAAATGTGAATATATAATTTTGTGTGTGTGTGTGTGTGTGTGTGTGTGTGTGTGTGTGTGTGTGTGTGTGTATCCAGGCCTCTTAGGGCAGCTGGAGGGTTGCAGTATAGCAGCAAGAGAGCGTCACTTCATGGCACTAAGCCAAAGTTATAACACACAAGCCTGTTTAAATGTCACCAGAAGCATCTTCTGTCACACATTGCAGACCTTCCTCATGCCCTGGAGTCCCCACACACACACCCACACGCACATAATAACAGGAATCATCTGGTTGGAGTTGAAATGGTGATCAGAGAGAGATGAGGTCGCAGGCAGTGTAAAAAAAGAGAGAGGAGGCTTGACAGAAAATAAAGGCTAGAATGAATGAAGACAAATTAAAAAAAAAAGCGAATGAGGAAAAATAATATCAGGTCAAACTAACCTGAGGGACGGATGGAAAATGTTGGAGAGAAAAGCAGGAAGAGAGGCAGATTGTACACAGATTGTGATGGCTTCATGAAGCACAGCGGGGAGGAGGAGACAAAAAAGCGAGTGGCAGAGTGAGTGCCCGGAGAAAAGGGACCACAGTCGGTCTCCATTCAGCCAGAGCATCATGTGAACATGTTTACACGTGCGCCCGCGAGTGGGAACGCATTAGGTTGCTTTAAGTGCCATTTGGATATTTGAAATCACTGAAAAGAAAATTAAGATTGTGCCGTACACAAAGATGGAGAGTGACCTTTCGCCCTCCTCTACATGCCCACCACTGAGCTGTCCACAAGGGAGAGCACACTCGAAAAATATCTCAGCAGAAAGATTCGTACAAGCTTCCTTTTCGACAGCCTTTCTACCTGGACAATGGTGCTGTAATAGTCCACTCTGCAGCCCACTCTCAAATAGCTGGAGAGAAACAACAACAACAAAAGGAAGCATCCAGCATGTGCATGTTGATACCGCGGCCTACATCCGAACTGACAACCCTTATGCAAAACTGAGTCCATAGACTAATTGCATCTGTGATGTCTGTTCCTTTTGAACACCTCCGGCGTATTGTCCTCAAATGCATGCTGGGATATTATATATTACCATAGAGACTAAATGGGATGTTTGTGAGTAATGGGTTCATGTGTTTTGCAGATGGTTTATGTTGTTATGCGGCTAGATAATTTTAATTTACATTTCTATGGTAACAGACAGACTCAACTCATTTCAACACTCATTTCAATTCACCGCTGAGCCTTAAACCGAGCCGAGATGTGAGTGTTAGAGTGTTGAGCAGTATGGACTGTTAAAGTATTTCTTTCTCAGCCATGCGCTCACATTGCTCCCACTTCAATTACAGACCCAAATATTGATTCATTCAGCACAAATGAGGAAAATTAATCTAGTTGGGTATCATAAACATGCTCGCATTTGATTTTGCCAAAGAATCAAGAATATAATTAATGAGGATTTGCTCTTTTTTGTGCTTATCTAATGGTTTCACTCATTCCTGTCAACACACACGAATATAAATAGGAAAAAGACAGCAGCCGAGCAATCATCACAACACCATCTTGTATGGATATTGTCTGTCATGTTTTCCATGGGGGAAATAAAAGATGACACAATAAAATTAAATACGGAGAAAACCTCAAAGCTGCTAATGAAACGTGGGTCAATTGCATCTTTGGTGATTTCCGATAAATAATTAGCTAAAACCTTCCCCAACAAGAGACACTTTTCGGCTCAGATGACCATTTGCGCTTTTATGAGGCATGTGATCTCCGTGCCAGTGCATGTAATTATTGTTTCTCTTGTGAGGCATAGACAGCTATTGTTATTCACACTCGCACACAACATACTCTACTGTACCCTCTCGGCATCACTGACTCGTGAAATCGACTCATCAGTAATAGGTAGGTACAGAGAAAGAGAGCAGCGGAGAATGGGCGAGGCGAGGGAGAGGGAGGTAAAATAATGCACAGAAAAGGCAGAGAAGTGAGGAAAGTAAAAGAAATAAAGGCAGAGGGAGAGGCTCCTGATGAATTCCTGGCAAGCTATCTGGTAATACAGCTTATTATGATGCTCGGGTTTCTTTTATGAAACCAAGCTGTGTTACAGGCTGCAGAATAAAGGGTGAGGTGCAGAGAGAAAGAAAGGACCATGCCTCAGTATATGAGGGATGGTATTGGAGGCCAGCTATTGATCGTGGTATGCATCAGCTCAGCTCCAGAGATTTGATCAGACGCCTTGGACGAAGCTCAGCACACGCACACGCATATACACACACACACACACACACACACACACACACACACACACACACACACACGCACGCACGCACACACACACACACACACACACACCAACAATCTAGCGGGAGTCAATAGCGAGGTATCAGTCAGTGTGCTAATGCAGTGTAGTCCTGGTCTAAATCATGGATTAGAAAAGCCTTTTCTCAGCCAACATGGGCTCAGAACATTTTGTGAAATGACTCAAAATGGGAAACAGACAGAAATCTATTTACTACTTTTCAGAATCAGAATCATTTTATTGGCCAGGTATGTTAACACTTACAAGGAATTTGACTCCGGTTGTAGCTTCGCTCTCAGCGTCCAAAAAAGAAAACAGATAGACATAAAACATAAACAGACAGATTTGCAGTATAGAAATGAATGAATATATACATTTATACGCCTAAACAATGGTGTAATTGTGCCTAGTGCAAATTGTGCTGATGCGGTTGGGTATAGTGGGTATATGCTCTGTAGCGCCTACCAGAGGGGAGGAGCTGAAACAGCAGGTGTCCAGGGTGGGATGGATCTGCAGAGATGCTACTGGCCCTTTTCCCACCTCTTGATGTGTATAAGTCCTGAATGGAGGGCAGGTTGGCACCGATGATTTTCTCTGCAGTCCTGACTGTCCGTTGTAGTCTGTTCCTTTCCTGTTTGGTCGCCGAGCCAAACCAGACGGTGATGGAGGTGCAGAGAACAGACTGGATTATGGCTGAGTAGAAGTGGACCAGCAGCTCCTGGGGCAGATTGAGCTTCCTGAGCTGCCGCAGGAAGTACATCCGTTACTGGGCTTTCGTGATTATGGAGTTGATGTTGGACTCCCATTTCAGGTTCTCGGAGATTGTGGATCCCAGAAACCAGAAGGTTTCCACAGCAGACACAGTGTTGTTGAGGATGGTGATGGGAGGTAGTGTTGGGGGTTCCTCCTAAAGTCCACTGTCATCTCCACAGTCTTGAGCGGGTGCAGCTCCAGATTGTTCTGACTGCACCAGAGAGCCAGCTGTTCAACCTCCCGTCTGTATGCAGATTCATCACCGTCCCGGATGAGGCTGATGAACGTTGTGTCATCTGCAAAATCCCATGTTGATTGCATCATCCGCCGACCTGTTTGCCTGGTAGGCAAACTGCAGTGGGTCCAGCAGGGGTCCTGTAGTGTCCTTCAGGTGGGCCAACACCAGTCTTTCAAAGGGCTCTGTAGTCATTTAGTCCTGTGATGGAGGGTTTTTTGGGAACCGGGATGATAGTGGAGCATTTGAAGCAGGAGGGAACTTCACACTGCTCCAGCAATGTGTTGAAGATCTGCATGAAGATGGAGGCAGCTGGTCAGTGCAGGCTTTCAGACAGGACGGAGACACACACCGTCTGGCCCTGGCGCTTTCCTGGTCTTCTGTCTTTGAAAGAGCTGACACACATCTTCTTCAAAGATCTGAAGTGTAGGTGAAAAGACAATGGGGACAGAGGGGAGGGCGTGGGCACGGCAGCAGGGGGAGTAGGAGGTTGTTTGATGTCCGGGTAGGTGAGAGGTGTGAAAGTGGGTGAGGGGTGTGAAAGTGTCTTATCAAATCTACAGTAAAACACATTCAGGTCGTTAGCCAGTTGGGGATTTTCCACATTGTGGGGGGATGGTGACTTGTAGTGCATCAGGGTCTTCAGGGTTTTCCAAACTGATGCTGGGTCATTGGCTGAAAAGCTGTTTTTAAGCCTTTCAGCGTAGCTCTTCTTAGCTGCCTTGATCTCCCCTGTCAGTGTTTTTTCTGGCCTTGTTGTACAAGACTCTGTCCCCACTCCTGTAGGCCTCCTCCTTGGCCTGATGGAGCTGCCCGAGTTTTACCGTAAACCAGGGTTTGTTGTTGTTGTATGTGCAGAAGGTTTTGGTCAGCACACACACGTCCTACAGTGTCGGGGAGTTCATGCAGGTTTGCAACTGCAGCCTCAAAAAGGCTCCAATTAGTGCAGTCGGAGCAGCCTGTAGTTCCAGCTTTGACTCATTGGTCCATCTCCTCACTGTCTTGGCGACAGGCTCAGATGATTTTAATTTCTGTCTGTAAATCGGGATGAGATGCATCAGACAGTGATCAGAGAGTCCAGGGTTGCACGGGGAACAGAGCGAAAGGCGTCCTTTATTACTGTGTAGCAGTGGTCCAGGGTGTTTGTGTCTCTGGTGAGACACGTAACATGCTGTCTGTATTTGGGAAGTTCGTGCCTGAGGTTTGCTCTGTTAAAATCCCCCCAGAACAATGAGTGGGTTTTTTCCTCATTGTTCATCTGGTCAGCCAGGTGTTGCAGCGCCTCACGGACACAGGCCTCCGGTGGGATGTAAACACCGACCACAATGAACGAGGAGAACTCCCACGGCGAGTAAAACGGTTTGCAGTTTATGATTAGGGTCTCTAAGTGAAGACTGCATGATTGCTGTAACACTGTGACACCTGTACACCAACCTTCGTTTATGTAAAAACAGATTCCGCCTCCCCTTGTTCTCCCTGAGAGCGAAGCTGCGGTGGAGATGGAATCCCGACAGGTGAAGCGTCGAATCCGGGATGTGCTCAAGGAGCCAGGTTTCAGTGAAGCACAGGGCGGCAGATCTGTAGAAGTCCAGATTTTTACTGTTAAGAAGCATCAGTTCATCCATCTTGTTTGCAGGAGAGCGGACATTCGCCAGGTGAATAGATGGGAGCGCAGTTCGAAAACCACGCTCTCAGTTTAACGAGTGCTCCAGCTCGCTTCCCCCGGCGTCTCCGGCAAATCCTACAGAGAGCTGATGCTCCTCCGACCAACAACTCCGAAAAACGTTCTGGTCCGGTGAAAACTGGAGAAAAAGGTTTTCCAGAGGACAGTCCAATGTTTAAGAGTTCCTCCCTGGTGTATGTGAGCAGAGAGGGAGAGCAGTAAACCATGCAAATGAACAGAAATACAAAAAGTAGGAGAGCGAAGTACCGAGGCTGCCATCCATGGTGACATCTTGTGAACTCCCAATTTTGTATTTATATATTTCACGATATGAGAAGCTAATGTCTAAATATAGCCGTATCAAACTGCTTAAAACCAATTTGCATCAATTAATCAACAATGGATTTACAAGAATCAATGTTAAAGTTCAGGAAGATTATACTTGGTTATGATCAATTAAGCGATTAGTGATTAAAACACCTGCTAATCTGATATCGTGTGGGAGTGGTTTGATCACGTTCGACTGACATTGCTGCAACATAACAGTCCCTCCAGGACTTTATGGAGTTGTTTGCTATTGTTGCAATCAAATGTGCATAATTTTGCATCTGCGTTACTCAAAAATTGAGATGTAATTTGTTAAGTTTTAAGTGAGTTTTTAGCAGTAAAATTGGGGGAATTAGCAAAAATTGCAAGTCAAGGAAAATATAAAGAGTCGTAGGTAATCTACGATAATGCACATCACAGAAATATTATAATTATAGCATTTTTTTTACATTTTTTATTTAAACGAAGAAAGCCATGGGGTTCAAAGTTAAAAGACTTATTAATAAAAAGACATCTTTACAAAACAGCCTGTGACTGTAATATAGAATAGAAAGGCTTCATCTACTGTTAAAAAAAGGCTTAAAATGCTTTTTATAAATTCTAAAAATACTACATCCTCAAAAACAAAGAGCAGTCTTTTATGAGACCACATTTCCCACAAACCCTGTCACTTTCTGTTTTTATGGTTACCTTGCATGCGGTTCATTTGGATGGAGAGGGGAACTGAGCCTCTTTGTTTGTAAATAAGGAGTTATTTTTGTTAATGAAACAAGTTTTTCTTTTTTAAAAGGTTACTTGAAGTCATATGGCTTTCAGTAGAGTTTCTGTTAAAGATGATTTTTTTTTTTTAATGGAAAAATGGCAAGAAAAATTCACTATATAATAAGGAAATTGCTTGAATTTGCATGAATTATTCCAATGACATAAGCAACGGATCATGCAATTGTCAACCTATTTTATCTCAAATTCTTGCTGAACTGATGAATTGAAATATGAGATCAGAATTTTTGAAAATTCTCATCTCAAAATCTTTCATCAAAAGAAAGAAATCAGATTTTTTTTTTCAGACTTGTCAGAGCCTGTTCTGTTGATGAAGTAATACAACTAAAAGCAACGCTGTGCAGGTTCAAACTAAAGTTGTTCAGGAAAAAAACAGATGTAATTAAAATTCCCTTTGAATGGGCATCAATACATCCCTTAAAGTGAAGGGAGTCCTGCTGCTCGGATGGGACAGTAGACGTGGAGCTCCGGAGAGTGATCAATCTCAAACCAATGGGAAAGGCAGTCTGATTAAACAGGGAAGACAGAAAGTGGAATCAACTTTGAGGGGACTTTTTTGCCAATGAGCAAAAAACTGTACACACACACACACACACACACACACACACACACACACACACACACACACGTTCAGAGATGTGTTCTCCTTTCACTTTCTTCGTATGCGGTCTCAGTCTCACTCTCATTTCCCCTCCATCACTGCAGCTAATGGCCATCTCAGTGAATACTGTTTGATTGAAGGGACGTAATCAAGCCAAGAAATGCTAATTGAACTCTTTCTCTGCCTATTGCCATCACAAACACAAATACAGTAATTGACTACAATTGTTCCCTTAGTAAACGGCGGCAGGGTTACTTAGATTCTACTTAGCTAAGTTCTTTATAATGAGGACTGAATCATCGATATGTTCACATTAATGCTGCAGATTGTCGTACTTTGAATTGATCTTTTTCCTTCCGCTTCAGCTGGAGAAAAAGCTGCCAAGAAGATGTGTTCTTTTTTTTTTTCTTAAAGCATTGAATTTCTCCAAATTTGCTTTTCCACAATTTGTTCAGCCTTCCTTTCTATCATTCTTTTCCTCTTCTTATCTTCTCCCACTAGTCGTGTGTCTTAACAACAGGAACAGAAACTAAATTATCACCAGAATCAGTGTAAATAACGCAGGAACTACTTTTCCTTCCACCTGCCGTAGGCGTATGCATACTCTGGCTCTGCTCTCAGCAGATTGTTGGTGTGGATGAGAACAAATAGTCACAGCGGTGTGTGATGTGTGTACGTTTCATGCTGGGACATGAGAAGTATATTAGAAACATTGAAAAATCTGCTTGCAATAGAAATAAATGCTTTGTCAAACACAATGGCTACTCTTGTTTTTTTTCCAACATGCAATTAGTATTTACGTATGAAGTGGTTTCTACATTCACCCACGTATTGAAAATCTAAAATGTAAAAGTGCTGCCATATAAAACATCTTGGAACTGTGCCTCTTGTATCTGTCTGAGTGCAACTATTTAAATTCCAGTGTGTATTGTTCTGAAGAATGTAGGTCTGTATTGTATAATAATTAATATTTCAGCACTGTATGCTTATACATAATGTTTAGGTGTAGTTAACATACTTCGCCTGTCCTTCAGTCAAGTGGAAGGTTTAGAGGCTTGGATAATATATTTATGCATGCTCATTTGACCATGTGTTTACAAAGATATAGCAGATATTGCTGTTCCTTTTCTAAACAAGTATGAATTATACCAATATTGCTGTTTTGTTGTTTGGTTGACAAGCTTTTCATTACTGTAATAACACATTTGCATTGCTACCGTAGCATGTTTTATCATCAATTAAATACAGTGGAACAGGCTGGATGGAATAATTTCTGTTCCAATTTTATTGAAACAGATTGTATACCATAATAATTAATAAATTGAATTAAATTACAAAACAACAATAGTTATTTTATGCAACTGGTAAAATTCTGATTTTGAGTAAAGACTACTAATGTAAACTTGCTTTATTTCCTGCTTCTCATTCAAGTTATTTGTTTATTCATCTTAACTTGCTTGTAAAAACTTAGATAGTTTGAGGCAACAGTTTTCCACAATATTTTCTAGTAAACTCTACTAGTTCAGGCTAAGAGTGTGGCAAATATATGTCATGTTCATACAACATAATCAAGACATCCTCATTGTACTGAGATTGGAGGAGATGGGAATATGTGGCATGGAAAAATTACATCAATCCAACAAACTCAATTTTTTTGTGTCTGAGCACATCCACAACGTGCGCACAAGCCGCTGACGTGCATTGAGAAGCTACAAATTAAACCCGTGATGCATTCCTCATAGAAAATGTACCCATAGAAAATGTCACATATCCATGACAATGCTCTCCTTCGGAAGTGACCAACAGACCCGTATTTTATTATTGTTATTGGTAATCATTTGTGCGTGGGTGTATGTGTGTGTACAGTATGTGTGTGAGTATCAGTGGATGAGAGAGAGAAGGTGGGTTAGAGAGTGGTCATCGATCAGCCCCGGGACAGGACTGTGGATGGTGATTATAGCGGGGGGGGGGGGGGGGGGGGGGGATCAGGGATCAGTTCTCCTGATTGATCTACCTCTCTCCGTCCTGGGTCGCAGTCCAAGAATGGCCATTTTACACTTTTCAGTGGCACAAAAAAATACCCTCTCAGGGCCATAAATCTATAGTGTGAGTGTTTATTAGTAACAGTGTGTGTGTGTGTGTGTGTGTGTGTGTGTGTGTGTGTGTGTGTGTGTGTGTGTGTGTGTGTGTGTGTGTGTGTGTGTGTGCATTAGTGTGTCAGACTTTCACCCAGATTTCCGGTGCCGCTAAATAATTCAGCAACACTGCTCTCTGCTCTGGAAATATTAGATGAAATATTGAAATGTTGAAATTGCAAGAGGAATCATCACATAAACAAGACAAGACAAGAGAAGAGAAGAGAAGAGAAGAGAAGAGAAGAGAAGAGAAGAGAAGAGAAGAGAAGAGAAGAGAAGAGAAGAGAAGACTCCCAAATTTCATATCTTCATCTCTCCAGAAACAGGATAAAATAGTGCCAAGTAAAACAGTAGCTTATTGCTATTGCTGATTATATTGCTTGTTTGTGGAAGCATTCATTTGGATATCTAATATGTAACGATGTGAATGGTGTTTTCCGTGCAGCCTCATTTTGAGGATCCTGTGAAAACGAGATGATGCACGTATGAATAACGGCCATACACATAAAGGAGTACCTCGTGTTTTGATTATTTAGTTTTCACTGTTAATGCTGTTAATTGGCTATTATGCTGTCCATTGTAACATGGATTATGGATGGGCTCTGCAGTGTTGTACTGAATTTATTATCCCTTGTAATAATAAATGGGATTGTATTGTGGGCGTTATTGCATCATTATCCCTTCTAGGCTGTTGCCCACAGCAACACGGCGCAAGAGTTTTTGTAGTATAAACTTGACCATAGCCCTTTTTTGACTGCAGAACATCATGGGTGATTTTTAGGATGATTTGGGTGAAGCTGTGCAGCTGGCCGGCCCTTTCATCTTCCGCTACTCTGTCCTCATCAGTCTCTTTGTTTATCCGCCACTAAATCAGTCTCTCGTCTTCCTGCCTGCTTCTCGTCATCCACCCTCCATCCATCTCCCCTTTTCATGTTGGCACCTTGGAGTGGGCACCCCTGGCTGAGGAAACTGCCAGATAGCCAGGCCGGCCTCACGGCCTTGCTTGGCATCATCATTTTTGCTTCTGACACATTCAACCTCAGGCAATAACCCTCGCTCTGTGCCACCCTCCTTCCCTTAATCTTTCCTTGTCTCCAAGCCTACAACATTCTCTGTCTTTCAGCCCCTCTCTACCTACTTCTCCGTCTCTCTTCTTCACATGCTTTTTTATCCAGCTGTTGCCAGATGTTGTTGCCTCCTTTGCATATTCCCCAGTCTGACCCTTGCAGAACTTTCTTCCTGCCTATCAATTCTTTCATCTCCCTTCTTTCCACACCAGAAACAGACGAGTGCTTCACATATACTTTACAATAACACTTATCACCAGTAGGTTCTCTATCTCCACCCCCCTCTATCGCCCTCATACTCTCTGATCAATAGCTCTCACATGGTAAACAAACAACAGCAGCAGCCAAACATTTGTCAGGCTACAGTGCACAGTGGTGTTTTTCCTCACAGTCTAAATGCAATGACTAATTGGATTTAGAAATTGATTTTGGGGGTGGGTGGGGGAATTGTCAAGCAGTTTGGAGAGAAGGAGGAGAGAAGTGAGAGGGCTAGAGATGGATGCCTAAATGGAGAGGAACCCGTGAGCCATTCCAGGAAGACGACGTGGGCTGTGCTGCAGCTCGCTCATGACATTTTGCTCATTTGGCACTTTAAAAGCTCCGCCTCCCACCCAGCATACACCTCTAAACTCTATAAAACTCCTGGCAGGAGGTTTGTTGTGATCCCTACTCATCCACTTCCCGCTCAATTCTTCAGATTTGTTGCTTTTATTTGCTCTGAATAAACAAATATATTTTAGAAAAAACAAGACTAACTAGAATGCTGACCATTTTAGTTTAGCTTCTTAGCATGCTATCATTTGTTAACTGGCACCCTTGGTACATTTGAGGCCGACAGGAAAGTCATTTGTTTTGGACAAAGTCACACTTTGACACTCGATGGGAGAGCACCTGATCAAAGTTACTCCAATTGATCCTGAGGGGAATCTGCACCAAATGTCACAACAATCCATCCAATAGTTGTCAAGAGGTTTTAGTAACCAAAAGTGTCAAGTGCTGGTGGCACTAGAGGAAAAGTCAAGGGATCACTGAAGTCATCAGGATAAATCATCTGGGAACCATGAATGCCTGTACATAATTTTGTTCCAATCCATCAAGTAAATGTAAATTTCACGTAATAACCGTTGACCTGAGGAGGGCACGAAAAGATCCATTCAAATTCGTCCTGTTGGGACTTGTCATCCTGAACCATAAATATACATCAATCTGCTAGTGGATTCATCCTTTAAGGATCATGGATGTCTGTTGAGTTATTTCTAGATCAAAGTGGTGGACTGACCAACTAACTGATAAACAGATCCACATCACCCATCATGAAGCCAAGGCTAGAAATGATTCAGGTTATGATGAGTAGTTCAATCAATAAGGCAAACATAACTTTTAGTTGCATCTCTACCCACACATACAAAGATGTATGTAAAATTCACTGATCTCACTCTAGATGAAAGAAAAAACTTAATTTGAATTAAGAATCTTGCTATCTCAACAATTAACATTAATTCAGATATTCCCTACATTTGTGGCAGCTTGCAAATTTGCAAAATTCCTGTGATTTTTTTTTTGCAAAAATGGTCCTTAGTAGAATCTCTCCTGAACTACAGTGCAAAATAAATCTTTCCAAACCAAATTTGCTTCATTAACAAAAATAACGTATCTTCAGCTGCTCCTCTCAGCATCAAAACAAACACATGCTGCTTGACTTGAGAAACCAAAAGTGACATGGTTTAGAGATGCGGTCTTATCATGGTAATAATGAGATTCAAAAATATTTAAAGCCCTTTTTTTGTTTTATGTAGGATGTAGCCTTTGTATTCTACAACACAGTCACACAGTCTGTTTTGTAAAGTTATGTCACTTTCATGAATTCTTCTATTTCTGTATTTTAATACTGTATTTCATGTCTTAAACTGCACTATAACCTTTATCCTATTTTTAGCTTGCTTAATGTTTTAATCACTGTTTTTAATGTTTTAATCACTGTTCTCAATTGTTGTCCTTTTCTTTTGCCTTATGTTTTGATGCTTTTAATGGTTTTATGTGAAGCACTTTGAATTGCCTTGTTGTTGAAATGTGCTCTACAAATAAACTTGCCTTGCCTTGTCTTGCCTATAATTTTGAGTCCATGGTTCTGTAAATAAATGTTTTTAAAGATTAAAACTGCAATATTTCTATGTTGTGCAGCATGCTTATAATCATAGAAAGTGATTACATTTGACTCATTATTAGGTAGTAATTAAAAAAAAGTCACAACCTTTTTTCCTTGACTTGCAATTCTTGCCAGTTACCTCAATTTTACTGCAATTAAAGCACTTAAAATTCTGCAAATTCGAACATTTTTTTGGAACGGTTGCCACAAAACCGCGCAATTTAGATCAAGACACAAAAAAAAACCCAAAACCGGGGCTGATTAATATACAGGACAAAATCAAGACAATCACCTAGAATATTCTTTACAGAAGCCTGAGTATCTCAGTATCTCGTGTGAGTGTGTCTGATGCGAGATTGTTGCCATAAGGATCTGTTTGCAAGCAACCTCATTACACTGATGGGCTGAACATTTAGATTTAGATTATAGTTATTGTCAAGGAGAACAATCTCCTCTTGGACAACATAATTCTGCTAACAATAGCCACTGATTATATTCAGCACTTATCTCGGCAGAAGGCGAGTCCCTCGCTTTCTGATGCCAGTCTGTGAGATGCAAACAGAGAACAGGAAAGTATATGTCTATCAGTTTCTAAAAGTGCGTGCTTGTACAAGGCGGGTGTGTGTACAAGACTGAGTACAAAACCCTGTGTACGTTGCCGAGTTTGGTTTCCTGCAGGTTTTAGACGTTACAGACAAAACAAGGACATGATACGTGACCTTTCACTGTTGGTGTGAGTCAGGACAGGGACTGTGGGGAGGGGTGGTGTCACTTGGCAGTTGCCATGGCGATGATGTGGCGGTCACAGCTATCTATGGATGCCAAGATTCACATCGCCAGCTGAGGGGCAAGTGTCTTGGCACAGCTCAGACCTTGTATCAGACCTGGCAGGGATGCGGTGGAGTGAACACGGCATGCTGGCCGCTGCCAAAGTGGCTTAAGCTGCTTGTGTTTGTGTTTGAACCTTGGAAGCAGAGGACACTTGCAGTTTGAGCACCCAGAAGAGACCACGAATAGGCTTGTGTGTGTGTGTGTGTGTGTGTGTGCGTGCGTGCATGATAAATAAAGCGGAGTATTTAAAGATATTAAAACCTCAAACAACTATCTGCCTGTTGTGCAATTTTAAAATGCTGTGAGACAACATTTGACATGGGTAAAAGATCAAATTCCTACTCAATCTGAATTCCAGTATGAGTTTCTTTGTGTGATCCACCATGGAAATAACGAGTCTTAATAAATCATACCCATAGGCACTTTTCAGTTTCTTTTCTTTACTGTCCATGATGAAACTGAGTTTGATGTTTTTCCAGCTCCACCTACACTGACTGACAGACTTAGTAAATGTGTGTGCATTTAAGTGTGAGCTTATACATCTTATCTTGTTTCCTCCAGCGTCTCTGTGCTCAGCACCCAGGAGCTGTCTCCATATCTATCTGCGTAGGGTGAATGACTCTGTGATCTCCTGGAGTCCATCTTCCAGGCAGCACTCTGGGCTCATCTATCATTGCTTGCTGACTCAAGCCAAACCCAAACAGTGTCTCCTTTTGCAATAAGTTTCATCTGTTCGTCTCAACCCTTTTCCTATCTTGGATTCACAGTCACGCAGCAAAACACCACGCAGAAATCCTCCCAGAAACACACACACACACACAAACGCACAAGAGTTTGTCGGGGAACAAAATCTCCTTTATCTGCCCATCTCTCGAGTGCACGCTTGAGTACAAAGCAATCGCAACCAGATCACACACAGAAACAGGCTATCCATCTTTATCACTTTTACACGAAAATTCCTCTCGCATGCATATGTTCATGAACAAGAAAACTTGCATTCAAGCAATGAAAGAGAGATAAATAAATGCCAGGAATAAAATAAATAAATTGAAATGAACAACATGCTCAGATTGCTGATATGTCCAACACCTCGCTCCTTATCTCCCACCTCGCCTGTAAAGAAACAAACAGACTGATTTGCAATTCCAAAATGGGTATGAGGGGGAATGGGTGGCTGGAGGGAAATGGGAGAAAAAAAAAAAGGAAATGGGAGATAGGGAGATGCAGGTTGAGGGGTTCACGTGGGTTGCATTCACTCACCGTCCTTATCAGTTGCCATATTAAAGCTGCTGTTTTCCCCTCGTTCTCTCCCTCCCTCCCTCCCTCCCCTTCATGCTCAAGCAATCGTGGACCTCTTGTCAGAGCAATATTGCAGCTCGGTGATGAGATGCCAGATAAATGGATGCGTCAGGAGTGTGTTGTCATTCACCGTTCCCTTTGCAGTCAATAATGTGAGTGTATGTTTTTTTTCAGACTAAAGCTGAGGGGATAATTATATATATACATATATATATATATATATGTTTGCAGAAGGATCTGGTACCCTCTGGGAGGATGAGCAACGATAACAGTTCTCAAGGCCAAGCAAAACCACTGACATTTACATTCACCTGGGTGGACTGCTGATAAGGTAGCTGGGATTCATAGCTACAACAGTGAAATGATGATAATATTGACTGACCATCCTATCAGCTGCAGAGAATGTCATTTACACGTGGGACTCTACAGTGGGAACCAGTTCAATGTCAAGCACATCAAACATGAGGACTGTGATGTAAATTAATATCAGCTGATAGATAACTGCATCAAAAGATGAATGATTGTTAAATAATGTAGATCATAGTGATTTAAGTTCCTATTAACAGGCGAAGCCGCTGCAGTTCAGGATGCTTCCTCGCTGCTTTGATTCTCATCAGGCCACTGGGGCCAGCCATCGCTGTCATTTTCCATATGAAGGGTAATGGGATCAACCATTTGACCTTTTTCCTTCGTTGTAACTTTATTAACATCCATGGCATCCAGCCATATATTCATACTTGGAAAAGATGGATCTTCTCTTACACACAGCAGGATGGGTCAAACCTGCACATGAGCTCCAGCTTTGATTTTTCAAGCGTTTTTAGAGCCAGTGTAAGTTAATTGTGTAATGCTGTTAACATATCCTTATCCTTTAACCAATGATGTTGTTCTTTCCTGGAATGTATTTGACCCAAATCCCAATTCCCCATATTGATTGATTAAAGTTAAGACTCTTTCTAAAAATCCTCCTCTTTAAACGTACTTCCCAAAGTGGCAATAAAGAGTGAGTCCACATGCTTGCTGCCTCTTAAACTGGGCAAACACCGTGCATATTTATTAATGTTGTGCCTTCTATTAACATGCACTACATGTTTTAATCAGCCTTTTTTTAGAGCAAAGACCTGTGATTTCTATTATCACACAGTACAGAATGATTCATACAGAACGTGCATACTTGCACTGAAGGAGAGCACAGAACCCGCTGACGGATTTGTCCAGTGACAGTTCAATTCGGTGTCAAGTCAAAGCATGTAATACACCCATCGGTCCACTACATATTGTGTAACTGACACATTTTGTGTGAAAAAAAAACATGGGTAGGTTTCAGTAAAAAAACAACAACATGTGATTAGGCCTAGAAAGACAAAACCATGTGATGAGATTTAAGAACACAAAATCACATGGTTAGGTTTAAGAAAGAAAAAAAAAAGCATTATTCATGCAAATTAACTATGTTCTCAATAATTATGAAAAAACTAAGAAAGGATAAGTATTTTGTGTTATTCTCATTTGAAAGGAAAGTAAGAAAGAAAAAAAAGGGAAAATATGGACACACCACATCACAGCAAATGTACGCTAGCGTCTGTGCACGCTTTAAGTTAAAGTCAACTTTAAACTTCAGCTCAGAGATACAATTTTATAATCACTTCTGAGGAAACTCGGGTGCAGGCTTGCGTGCCTCATCTGAAATGATTTTGAACTAGTCTGCTGCACTCTTAACCTCACAGAGCCTTGATATAGTGCAGCATGCCAATGTGTTGACACTCTTGTAGCCGTGCAGAGAAATCCCAATCACACTCAATATCAACACACAGCCGCTGCCGCCAGACACGCCGACTCCTTATGAGTACAAACGCTTTGACACCGTGCAAATGCCAAACACTTCACTGTGATGCAAGCCTCAAACACACACACACACACACACACACACACACACACACACACACACACACACACACACACACACACACACACACACACACACACACACACTAATTTAAAAAAAGACAGATTTGTAGGCACTGACGGACACAAAAAAATGTTTTCCAAAGCCCGACACTGTGGCCGCTGAACATATGAAAGCTAAAAATCAGCAGACACATCACAACAAGGACTTGACTGACAGCACCGTTTATTCCACAGCAAAATGTTTGCTTTGTAAAAACTGGCATATGTGCACACTTACTTACAGTGCGTACTCGCCTAAACTCAACAGCCTTAGATGTCACTATTTCAGCTGCAAAACTTCAAAAAATAAAACATTTGAATAAGTTGTGGCAGTGCAGAGAAAGCCCTGATAACAGCATTTAAACCATCGTGAATGGAAATTCTGTGGCACGCAACACTTAGAATTAAAGTATAATGACTGAATTGAAGTATAGATTCTGTGGTGGTTGTTGGATGGGTGGTTGTTAGGAGCCAGTATTTGTAAAATCTTGGCTAAGGCCCTGCATACATGCATACGATAGAGCCTCTAATAATTTATCTCCAAGACAGCCTGTTCAAAAGCAGTTTTGCTGTATCAAAAACAAGCTTCTGACTCATAGAATTTGACATTTTGCTCTTCCTGCAGTGCACACACAGTGGGAAGATAATGTAAACACTCAGTGCTTATAGCATCCTGGAATCTCCCAGTTGTCATGTGGGTTGTGTTTGCCTCTGATACATGAAGCTCAGCAAACACCACCTACTGTATTAAAACCTTAATGGCTGTTTGCCAGCACCAGACAGATGAGGGTAAATACTGGATAATATGATGATATGATCATAACTTGCTTGAAATTTACTTTGGTCCAGAGTTTATAACTCCCAATCAGAGGCAGAATGAGAGCAGAGGTTGGATTCCGACGAGAGATTCATATAATCTTTACATATGCTGGCTAGAAACTGCAGTGAAGTCATTTAAACATATACTGACTATTACATCTTCCGAATTGAGTATTATTTTTACCCTGTGAAACTTAAATCAGTTTGACACAGTGCTAACAAAGATCTTAAAATGGTGGGTAATTTAATTCACCCTGAAAAAGGTTTACAGAGAGACTTCAAGTGCCTGTATTGGTGTTATCACTCCCAGCCAGCAGCTCCAGTCACTCTACTACAATCCAAGAAGAGGGCAGTTTATTTTAATATCTAAATATGTACCCTTTAGAGTGTCTGCCATTCAAGGAGGTGTATATTTTCGACCCTTTTTCTTATTTCCAACAACAATAAAACACACATGGATGCACTCTAAAGCCAGTGGGGAGACAATTTTAATTAGCGTTTCGACTGATGACCCGATGAAATAATAAGCCAAAGCTTAATTGTTGACCTCCTGACCATAAACAGCGGTGCCGGCTGGGGGTTAACAGCAAATCGACCATCTTGTTATTTTCCTAACTGGGCGCAATTGGCAACGCTTTTGCCAGTCGTCTTGGCGTGTGCTAAATTAGTCTAATTGACAGTGTCTTTACCCCTGTCACTCCAATCACCACAGGCACAACTTCGGAGAGGAGGCTTATACTTGTGATTACATGTGATATAAAAGCAAAGAAAACAGTACTCGGGGTAGAGAGGCAGCAGGGCTTTAACATAACCGCAGCACCACTACAAAGGCACTTGGTTTTGCTTCTTTTTAAAAACAAATTAGATGCAACTTTCGTCTTCTTTCTTTTACAGCTGGAGGCACTATTGTTGACTGAGTACAGCTAAATCATGGCTGGAAACTGCAGCCCATTGCTATGGTAAATGTTACGAATGAACTTGGAGGAAAATTTGAAGGCGATAACATCCTAAGAGATAAGCTAATAGACTCTAATGAGATGAGATAAGAATATTTGTTCCTCTGAAACGTGTAGCAATCACCTGTGTTTTCCAAAATGGCCGACCATGACCAAACCAAAAAAGGCTGCAGCAACTAGGGCACCACGTTGCCAAGTGTGAACACTTCATTTCACACCTCCATCGGCATGATTAACAAACTGCGGGTGGTAAACTTGTGATAACGCTGCAATGCATGATGGGAGAGAGACCCTCTAACGTGGTTAAAAGGCGGAAAGTGGGGAGGAAATAGAGACTAAAGTGGCCGGGAGAGGAGAGGCTTCTAAAGGTAAAAGCCAAGCTGTAAAAGCTGTTCTCAAGGCTTTTAGAGCCATGTTATTTGGACTACTTAGCTCAAAATGCTCCACACGGGAGAGTGTGATGCTGACAGAAATTACATCCACCACAGCTGAGGGAAAGTAATGGGCAACATTAACTGGGAAGGCCCTTAAGGTTTTCAAGATGGTTAGTATGAGAGGAGAGACTCAAATGTGTCCCACAAGCTATTTCTCTATATCTCTGTGTGTGTGTGTGTGTGTGTGTGTGTGTGTGTGTGTGTGTGTGTGTGTGTGTGTGTGTGTGTGTGTGTGTGTGTGTGTGTGTGTGTGTGTGTGTGTGTGTGTGGTTATTATAGACCCACTCCGGTCTCTGGCTGACCTTGAGGAGATACAGTAAGTGTATTCAGACACCATTCCCCTGTGGATTTTATTCATATATTCATTCACACGCACATGCGCTCACACATGCAGAGCTCTGATGCACGTACATAAGAACAGCAGCTCACGCACTTAAAGCTCAGGATGTATTCACACATGCGTTGGCTGCTGCGCTTGCATCCCACAAGACATTCTCCTATTTTGAAGTGAGTATCTGTTTGAGCTGGCAGAGATCCAGACAACTGCATAATGTTTAGAGATGAAGAGAAAACATGAGAGAGAGCGGTTAAAAAGCAGACATCCATTTCCTCTCACTTCTCCTCCCTCCTGGTCGTTTAAGGCAGCTGGTATTTTTAGCTCGATTGTTTACAGCCGTCTAGTTGCATTCTCGCCCTGACATAATCCAGATTTAGACCTACCTATGTGAGTGTGTGAGTGTCTTCATGTGTCACTTTGTCACTGCTCATCCTGATACAAGCTGAATGACAGGAAGGTATTTTAAGTATGTTAGCTGTAACCTGGATTAATGGAAACTAGATTTATGAGCACCTCCTCATACAAAATTTATTTGACCCATTGTCAAAACATTTTTTAATGTTGTATTCCTTAATATATATATATAATTCATTTAGGGCCTCAATCTGCCAGGATTAAAATAGGAAACCAGCAATAAAGAGAAAAAATATGACAATTTTAAAAAGTCAAATAGGCTGATTGCAGAATTTAAAGTCCATCTCAGAGCCAGTTGCACCAGCTCTTCAAAAATTCAAACCAAACATAGTTATTAAGTCAGTGTTTCATAACTGTTCATGCCTATCTGATCAAATAATTGCATCACTAATTTAGAACCTGTTCCTGCTCCTTCCCACTATCTTTTCTCATTCAGATTAGTCCTTTCTACCCTTTATATAATTATAACTGCTATGGCTAGCTGAAGCACCTGACAAGAATAAACATAACACCTAAACATGAAACTCATAATATTTGACAAAATGTGCCAATATATCACTTATTTTGGACTCAAAACTACATACTAAATACTACTAACTCAGAAGCACATTTCACCATATTTGGAAATCTAATCTAATCTAATCCAATCCATTCATTGTTTCCCCAAGCAATTGAGCTTTAGTCAATTTATTTGAGGTCCTCTCCCCTTTTACACGTGGATAACATGGCAGGGTGCTGGACTACAACTATCCCTCTATGCCAATGATGTGCTGTTCTACCCAAACCAATTTACACTAACAATTCTCCCATCTCCTTTAGAGATGTGGTTCTTTCTTGGGATAGAACATAAATATTTTGAAGAGTGAACATTATCCTATCAATGTTCCAGCATTACAAGTTAAGGATTTGGATATCGCATTTAAAGCCCCTCCGACAACCACCTCTTATTTTTTCTTACCATTTCTCCACTTAAATGTATAAAGTAAAATTTTCAACTGTAGAATTGAACTGAGTAACCTCAAAACTAGTTACAGCCTGGTTTGAATATCTCTGTAGTGGGCGTAAGTTTCATCTTACTTCATCTGACTCACACATAAACACATGTACAAACACACACACACACACACACACACACACACACACACACACACACACACACACACACACACACACACACACACACACACACACACACACACACACAGGCAATAATAACATCATCCCTTCATCTGCTCTTCGTCTTGCTTTTTCATTCAAGTTTGCCTTTTGTAATTATCAAAATAATCAGCTCCACAGCAAACTAGCTGCCATCTCTCTCTTGGTATAGCAGTGTGATTAGCTCTCACAGGAGAAATATTCATACTGTGAATCAATTTCTAACACAACATAATAAAATTATACATACATCCATAAAGAAGCCACCTAGGGTGTAACACTGGCATTAGCATTAGATGAAATAGAGTCTATTTCACTTCAACGATGGCGGGTGACATTGTCAGTCATTTGCACTGTAGGGAAGCGTGTTTACTAAAGCAGGGCTGAGGTGCTTTACAATCACCTTTAACAGCATTATAAGTGCAAGCAACTGGATGTGAAATGTTATGGAATGTTTTAAGCATGTCCTCGATGGGATAATTGTGTGCTTAAAGCTATTAAAGCCCTACACATGGACACGCTCAGCTATGGCTGGGTATGGCAACACCTCTAAACAGATCTGTACACGCAAAGAGTTATGGCCACCTAACGTTCAGCATCATAAAATACATCTTAAAACACTTCAATTTTCTCATTTGGAATCCTGCTGTAGATTGATGCTTTGTTAAACTTGATAAGATAGACTACAGCTCATTTATCTAGACTGCCAGGGTCGTCGCCATTCCTCAAAATTACAGCTCGGCTTGCATTCAATTTTTATGAAAATCCAAAAACGAATATGAGTGATTCGCACAATAAAGTGTCACAGACCCTTAAGTTGAACTTCTCTAGGCTGCAGCAGTTGTTACCTGTATCTTTCCACACATTGTTATGATGTTTCTCGCAGTTCATCCGTCCACCCTCTCCAGGACGATCCCTCCTCCCCGCCTCTCTCTGACCGCATGTTTCTTGTCCTTGAGGCAGCAGTGAAATTATATGCAGTTTATTGAGCTTCACTCCATCTTCAAAACTGGTGCTGCTGAATGGGCCACTGAATAAAAGAGGAGTGCCTGTGCAAGGTAGAGGAAAATTATAGAGGTTGTAAATGACCACGGTGTGGGTCTTATGACTAGCATTGATGTCGCTGCTCTGGTGATGGGGCCATACTGACAATGGCTCAGTTTTATTGCCGTAATTACTGGGTTAAATAACACGCTTTACTATGTACGTGCCAATTACAAATGTCTTTTAAAAGTGGAGTCATTGTTTGCAATAAATGATTGATGAGATGAGAAGTGACAATCAATATTTTTTTTATAAATGTGAGTCAAGACAACTTGGACAGGAGAGGGGTTGGTTGTAATCAAAAACCATCAGATAATTATCCCCCATATCTGCAGTTTCCATTCAATCTGCTAATCGTTTTAGCATCTTTCAGCCTATTGTTTTGGTTTTCCGGTCCACAATTTGCTGTTTTGATTCACTCTCAAAGTTCTCATCAGAGTGGTTTTTGGCCACTGCGGGTAATTTATTTAGTTCTTTGTTCTATCTGATTCAATGCCACCGTAAACACATAAAGTTAGAAACGAGCTGGTGATCATAGAGAATCACTTATCAGTTAATGAGACTGATATTTCTCAGAGAAGCTGTGGAAATAAAAACCAGAGATAGAAGGGGAGTGAATATTGGACTCCCATTCATCAGGTGGCTGGAAACATGACTCCAATTGAATGCTAATGCTGCTCCATATCTGATGAATGTGTAAATATGCAACAAATAAGGTTTCTTTTAACCTTGAAAAGCGAAAAGTATTGAAGTGGTCCATTCATGAAGGTAAAATAATATGGAAATGCCCCTGAAGTGCTGTAACTACACCGAATAACTACACAGTCCATGTATTATATGCAGTATGTACTTGTATGAACAAAGAAATAAATATACAGTCTTCCCACATAGTGACATTACCTACTGTTCTGTATGTTTGGTGTCAGTAGACCCCAGAGAGATGTGACTGCCTATCAGACTTGTTATGATTAATCTGTTACAAACATCCAATAGCAGAAAATCTCAGTAGCCTCATTTAGAACATGGATGAGGTTGTACTGTGTGAAAATGACTGTCAACATCAATCACTGACACAGAGCATATGAAAATCCATTTAACAAAATCTTTTACAGTTACACGGTGTTTGAGACCCCAACCAGGATAATGTGTGCCACTCGTCTGTGGTGGACTTCTGAAACATGTCAATCAGATTTGTAAGCGATTTAATATAACAAGTCTACAAAGCTAACAGGTTAATAAACCGATGATCATGGCTGCTCATCACAGGGAACTTGTGTCTTTGCAGAGTTTTTCCACAGCAGCCTGTACATTTGTCTACCTTAATGCATCTTCTGGTGCACGGAGACAGGTTGTGAATATGATGCATGTAATGCTATATATCATGAAATGACAGATTGGTGGAGTTTATCTGCAGATTTTGTTGGAGTCAGCGATGTTACTGGCAGAGATTAAGGGTCACATCCTCCAAAGACCTGAACAAAATGATGTGCGCAGGGCTAACAAAACACCGATGTGACTGATGTCATCTTTACCCTTTTAGTCCCATGTGCAGTTTTGTCCTTAGCAACGGTCAAACACTGCATGGCCATCACCCTCGCCCAAAGGCCCTTCATGTCATATGAGTAGAGGTTTCAATGTTCTCTGTACACTCTCCACTTCACATTTTAGACTGTTTCGGCAGATAGAAAATGGTAAGTCATGTGTGTGCGTGCGTGTGTGCGTGCATGCGTGCATGCGTGCGTGCATGCACAACACCTCTATCTACCACCCACAGCCTTTCAGGCAAGCAACGCATTGGCAAGGTCGTGTTCCCCTTCGCTGCACTCTTGTGAAAGATAAGGCGTCAAAACAAAACCGACTACATTGTAACAAACGCAGAAACTTCCAGAAACAGGGGATCAATGCCTTCAATGGCACGAGGAGACAAAAAGAGGGAGGGGAGGACAGGTACAGAGTGTGGAGAGATGGACAATGGGAGACACCAAGATAATCCAGCAACGGCAATAGTTGGTCTCCCAAGAGAAGGAGAGCAGGGAACAGTGAAGTGGTAAAAGTCAAATAAACCTCTCTTTCTGTACTCTCCTTTTATCACCTGCTTCTCTGCCATCACAGACTCAATCCACAATGGAGGGAGTAAGCAGATTAGCTTGTTCGCCCATCAGAAAAGGGATTATATTTACCCATTTCCTTCGTCGGAAAAAGTTGAAGATAGATGAAAATGCGTCGGGGAGCGAAAAACTTTTTTGACGAATCCATGAGTGATTGAGGTTCCAGGAAAAGAGGCTTTTCTGTGTCCCTGTGTCAAATTTACTTGGCGAGGAGCCAGATTTGCTCATGGGGAACACGAAAACAACCAGAGCTTGATAACAAATATGATCACAGAGAGCTCCAAGATGAATTTGTTGTTCGTTTCTCTCAAAGCAGTGAGTTTAAATTCTCTATCTTAAGTAACAGTTTCAGAATCAAACAATATTTATAATTAAATGAGGTTTAGCTTTTGCCACAACGTGGGCAGAATAATTATTGAAACACTGATTCTGACAGGCAGGCTACTGCTTTCTGTTGAATTACTGTAAAGATGAAAAATGACTCGTTATGTTAAATAAATTACACTTCTTTGCAGATGGCTTTACATCTGTTTTATTTTTTTTTCCAGTATCCAATCATTCCTCATACACTCTCAGTCATAAAGATTTTGGTTCAAAATTTCATCTGCATTTTCAGTTCTGAAAATCAAGTACAGAAAGACTCTTAAACGTAAAGCTGATCCTCCTGTGAGCTCAGTACACTTTCTGTTTGAAAGTCAGCCTCTGGTCTTTTTCTGCCTTTGATGTTAACAAGCCTTGTTAATTGGCATGGTAAAAAAAAAGGAAAAAAAAAAAAGAAGTTGGCTCCTGTGTCGACTACAATAATTATCTAGGCCTTAGCAGATTGATTCCCGAAAAAACAGAGCATATTTCTGGGGAGGTGTCTTTGATGTAGCGGAGAACCTGGAATGGGTAATACAGAGGTTTTATTGGTGCTGTTTGCTATTTTTCTGATTGGAGTGACCCTTTTTTGAATAAAGCAATTGTGTTCTGGTTTATTGATACTGCTTGGCTGCATAGCAGGGATTGGAGAGGAGGATGGTGCTGTCGTATGAATCCAAATGAATTGTGGGACAACTGACCACAACACTCTAACCATGAGTCAGATCTGATGGAAAGGAACGTGTGGTTTTGCAAAGCTGACAGGTTGCAGATATTTGCAAGAGGGATGTGCAAATAAATTAGCTGAGCCAGTGGAGCATGGAGCATCCCTACACAGCGACTGAGTCACAAAATATTAATAACTAACACTCAGTGTCATCAATGATTTAACTGATGCAAGTTGATATGTAAGTGTGCACACCTTATTACTTATAAAACCAGGAAAATAATGTCCAGGAGAACAAACATGCATTCAAAGCAGAGCTGTAGCCAGATTTTATATTTACATATGCATGAGTATAGAAGGGTAATCCACAATTTCCAATACTGTTCCTGTTGCTGTACACAGTAATGATCATCAACCAGGGGGAAGCAACAACTTTCACGAGTAAGTATTCCAAGTTATGTAGCTTAATCAACATCAGCACCTCTGTTACATGCGTCTTGAGACTACTAAAACGTGCACATTTGGGATTTCATCATGGACTTGAGCAGAGAGCGCGCATAAAACTTTGTGTCAAACTCAAAAAAATCCACAACAGAGACCCTTGAAATGCTTCAGAAAGCTTACAGAGATCAAGCAATGAGTCTGTGTATTGACTGGCGTTAGTGTTTCACGAGGGACAGAACCTCACTGTCCAAGACCGAAGAAGAGGCATCACTTCACCGCAACCAGGTTGTGCAGGATTGTGAGATTTGGTTTGCTAACATGACACATGGAACCATAATTTGGTTCCCTGTGACTTCTTTCTGTTCCCCAAAAATTTGACACAAAATTTGATGTGCGCTCTCTGATTCAGTTCCAGGTCAATGTTGAAATCGCAAATGTGCACGTACCAGTGGTCACAAAAACTTGTGTAAGTCAGCATGCTGATAACATGAAATTTATTCCAAAATTTTGGCCACAAACTATAAAGGCTCTATTTGGAAACAAAATTCACCTACCAGCACCTCTAAAGCTCCCTAATCAGCACATTAAATCACATTGTTTAATCTGTACAAAAATCTCTTACGTTTTATTTTAAAATACATAAAGGTCTAAATGGTGTTTCAAAGCTCTCTCCACACTCTGTGCCAGGAATAAATTATGGGGAGAACTGACGAAGCTTTTCTTACATTTTTTTTTTTTTTGCCTACAAGTAGGGACATATAAAGTTTCTTAATTTAGAAATATTGAAATCAACTCATGGACCTCCCACTGTGTGTTAGGTTGAGATTATAGAAGATGAACTCCACTCAGTCAATAGATACAGCAGTTCAGGCACTTCCTGAAACAAAACTATAATAACTGTTTGCTGTCAAGTACAAGTGACTCAAACGAATGGGATTTAATTATTGGCTGACAACAGCTAAAACACAACTGTGAGATGACAACTGGATGAAAAACAAAATTCTACAATTTCCTGTTTCACAAAGCTTATAGTTAGGGCTGGCTCAGGTGACCTTGAGTCGTGCTTGCTGTTACAGGCCTGAGCTTCTGGGGGGGCCTTCATTCTCTTCCCCTCTTTCACTCTGTATGCATTTATATGACACCATTACATCTCATGAACTTAATGCCTTCTTTCTCCTATAGTTTCTTCATTGTTTGTTGTCTCTCTATGCAGTTCCCCTAGCCGTTGATCATGGGTTAAATTGCTGGGTTTCATTTCTATAATATTGTTCGGTTCTGTTATAAAGGATATGTTTTGTTAAGTGCTCTGAAATAACTTGCGTCGTGATTTGCTGCTGTACAAATAGGTTTAAATTTAACTGAATGTGATTAACAGTTCTCAAGTGCCAAAAAGTATCAACAGTATCACATTACAGAATAGACTGGCAGATCAAAAGGTGATCTCTGAGAAATGCACTACACCGAAGATGGAGAAAAGTTTACATTGGAAAACTAAATGGTATGGCAGTAACTAAAACAATAAAATGTTGCTCAAGTTTGAAGTTAACTTTAACTCCAGGAGAAACTCCCACTGGACATTATTTGTTTTGCAGAGTTCACTCAAACACATGCTGCGTCTACTGACATCAAAACCTAATGCCTCCCAACAGTGGAAACAAAGATTTGAAATCCCTAGATCTCTCACCAAACAAATAAAGCATACAGGGAGATGAAGGGGAACAACAGGCCATTAAAGTAATAATGAAAACAAAAAATGAGGGAGCTGAAACAAATGGAGGCAGATGAAAGTGAGCTTCCCTCTGTTATTATGCAGGCTGACACCATCACCATCTGAAGGACAGCACTGATGCAAAGGTGTAATTTAAATGTCCCGGGCTCCTTTGAAATGCGACCTCTGAACGCAGCGAGAGACCCATTTTCCACCATTTTATTCTCTCAACATAATCTTACTTCAGTGATGAGCTAAAGGATCCTCTCTCTCCATCTTAACGCCTACAGGGATAAAAGTGATAACGATGCACAAAAACTCTGAGTCTGTGGGTTCCAACGCTGTCAGAGCTTTATCAAACCATGTGTGGGTGACAAATAATATGAAAAAAACAAAAAACTGCAGGATGCATACACTCATTGAAACAGCTGGAAAATGTGAGGTCGATGACAATAATCTCCCTCGGTAGCTGTCAGAAAAAAATTAGTCAAATCTAGCCAGCTGGGACTAGTTGTTACAAGAGAACAAATCCAGCTTTTTCACAATGTAGTGACCCATGGCCGAGGTAATAGTGCAATTTTTTTTAAGATTAAGTAGGAAATTACCTATTCGTGTCACGGTTTGAACAATTCTGCTTGTATGAAAGTGAAAGCAATTTGCAATCCCGCAGCAGAATCCTTCAACAATATATCCTTATTTCATTACCGTTTGACAAATGATGGAAGTCCACGCACAAAGGCTGCCATTTACAGTAAGTAACAAGGTGGGCTATTAAGTTGTGCTTTAAAAGTGTCCTCAACCTCCAATCCCCACAATGTCTCAGAGTTTGGTTGGTTGGGGGAGGAAGTGCTGTATCCGACAACTGCTGTAACTTTCAGAAACCTTTACGTAGCATGTAATTCTATCAAATGCTATTAAATTTATTTATATAGCGCCAAATCACATTACAAAATTATTTCCGGGCACTTAACAGTACTTTACAGTGTTTTACTAAAGAACCCAACAATTCAAGAATTTCCACATTAGTGGCTCTCGGGAAAAAACTCCTTGTTAACGGGAAGAAAAACCTCCAACAGTGGGATGGAAAAACTCCCTTTTAACAGGAAGAAACCTCAAACAGAACCAGGCTCAGAGGTGGACGGCCATCTGCCTCAACTGGTTGGGGTGAGGAGAGAGCTGGTATTGAACTGGCATAGAGTGGCAAAAGTAGGCTTCTGTCTCAAGCTGTTTCCTCATTGTTCAGATGGTTACACAATGAAAAGCGTTAGGCGGTGTCAGGGCAGTGACGATCACGGCATGACCGCCGTGTTCATGTGATGTCTCCATTGGAGTTGAGCTCATTACCATCATTTTTTTCCTGATGAAAGTTACAGGGATTCACATGGTGTGTGATATGAAATATGATATTGTGTAGTTATCAGCACTGATCATCTGTGCTTTATGTTCAAGGGCTTCTGAAGAAAAAAATAATTCAGTTGCCCGTCACTTGGAAGGGGGCGCGGCGGGGATGCATGGGGGTTTTCATGTGTGTCTGATCACTATTAATGATTTGTAAGCTTGAGTGCTTGTATATATTATTCTGTTATGCACCATTACACTATTCTACTCATTATTCTGGATGCTGCTCTAACAGTATATATCTACTGATAGGGAAATGGGGTCAGTCTCATGTTATTCAACTGTGCAATGCATTTGAGATCAGAGCTGTCACACAGCTAGAAACAGAGTCTCTGATTGGTCGAAAGACTCAACCCAAGGTATCGTGGGATTGTTTATTGGACTGTTAATGGACTGCTAACAACAAAGACTGTTTTCAACATGGAATAATTTATAAATACTCATAGAAGACATTCAGTGTTGGAGTTTTCTTTATGGTTTTATTTTACAAGGTCTTCAAAAAGAGTGCAGTTCAAAGATAGACTGTAAAGCTTTTGAAAGGGATATTATTGCCACGGAGCCCACTAAGCACATGTTTGAACAGCACAGTGGTATGCAGGACACAGAACGGGGTGGAGATGGGGAGGGACAAGTTTTACAGTAAACCAAAAAAACATGGAAATTTGTTGCTTTTTAACCAAGGTAAGAAAATAACCCATCGTCACCAGCCTAGCCCATATCTCCTACATCGATCGCTTAATCCTGAGTTTTCCTCTCAATGATGCCAGGCTTTTTACCCCCTTCAAGTGTGGCGTTTTGGAACAGTTAAACACTCCTGTTTTCCGAGATGGTGAGATGATACGTTGCACAAACTTGTTTTGAGCATGCTGATCTTTCCCTATAAGTTTAGCCAAGGGTTTTAGCTGTCCACGTGTCAAAACCATGATTTCTCAATAACCTTACAACGTGGAACATCCATACAAGAGGGCAAATGCAAATGCTTTCAAAAATGCAATAATTACTTCAAACATTGTTTGTCATCTGAAAACTCTTAACGCAACTGCTCAAAGGGTCAAGATGAAACAACAAGACAGAGTTCATACCTCACGGTTCACTAAAAAACAAACACTCTGACCAGAGCAACAAAGCTTAAGTTAAACTTTCTCAACTCTTCGTTCAGACAATAATTCTCCATCCTACCTCTGTGAGCTGTTCCAAAATCGGACACCGAATCGTATGTGTTTTGTTCTTTCTTTAGTTAGTGCAGTTTCTCTTTTAGAGCCTTTAAGTGTGGCAATTTAGGATCAAGTACACTTTTGATTTCTGATGAGGTTGGGTAAACAATCTCGTTCTGTTCACACATAACCCTGTATGCCATGTCTACACAGATAAAGTTTCAGCTGCATTTTTCAGTTTTTAATAAATTAAATTGTGTTTTACTAACGCTACATGCCCATAAACATGAGCCTAAGCATATTTTCTCATTTTAAGTCCATTTCCCCCCCCCTGGAGCTGCTAATGCTGTTCTGCTAATGTCCTGCCAGTGCTACGCCTTCTGTGTATACGCAGTATTATGAAAGTGACCCTCATTATCATGTAATATAAATCACGGATGGTACAACAGTTATTTTAAACCCAAAATGTAAGAGAAAGATAATCCATAAAGTCTAACTTCACATCCTCGGTGCTTTCGGCCCTCTGTGGCCCTCAAACAGCCATCTGTTTCAGATTAGTGTATGTCATGAAAAAAGAAACAAACTGATGATATTCATTCACCGTCAGTTGGCTAGCTTAGACGCTAAAACTTGTGGAAGCAGAAGTGGCACAAACCCAGTCAGAACTGTGCTCGTCATTCCTTTAAAACACAGCAAACACTTTAATGGCCTGGGAGGAGATTACAGGTTTGATTTCTGAGACCCACAAAGAACAAACATGCAGCCCTCCATCCTCCCGCCGACACACAAAGTCTACTTTCTGTCATACAAGCGGCTGAACAGGTAAGCGGAGGCGCATTCACTTTTACTGTAAACACCGGATTGCTGTGCTGCTCCTCCCTGCATCCAGTGTCAAGGGAGCGCTCTCACTGCTCTGCAAGGGTGATGCTCTGAATAAGCTCACAAGAAAGTGTTCTGAATGTGTGAACAATGCAGTTCAGGGCCGGAGTGCGTTGCAGGCTCCCAAAATGCCCAGTATTTCTCCCATGTGCACCGTGCCCCTGTTTTTATTGTACCTTGCTGAATAACCCTCCATGAACAAGACTCCTGCAGCTATTTACAGTAGAGGATCACCTGCATCATGAGAGAAACTGCTCGGTCTCTCACTGAAAATGTTAGATACTGTAGGAAGCTGTTTTCTTTCAGGTTTGTTGGCAATAAACAGAAGCAGAAGTGGGCAGTTCACATGTGCAGCGACGACTTCCATGATGGCGGACAAAAAAAATGAAAGAAATAAGATTTAAGAGTAAGAAGAAGAGGATTGATTGATCCAAGGCCAGCATAGGCCTCTGAACCAAAGAAGTGGCCCCCGTTGTAAGTTACTCAGAGATGTAAGGATGAACGGGACCCACAGCCAACTAAAGCGCCACCAACTCAGGATCAAACACTCCCAAAAATGAGGCAAAGTTTCATGTCTTAAAAGCGCCCGCCGATTGCAATCTTAATTAAAAAGCCCTCCTCTCTCTTTGCCTGTCTGAGCCTGTGTATCCTTGTGTTTACATCACTCCCTCTCATCGTCTTTAGGAGCGACGGCTGCATTTGAGGACAAGCTGGAATGATTGATGGATGAGATACTGGGAAATGAATTGCTGATAAAAGCCCTGGGCAGGAAAAGGTTAGAGGAAAGTGAAGTGTGTGTGCGTGCGTGCGTGCGTGTGTGCGTGTGTGTGTGTGTGTGTGTGTGTGTGTGCGTGTGTGCGCGTGTGTGTGCGCACACACATGGGGAACAGCGGCTCAGACAGCACAAGGCAAAGATATGACGACACAAGAAGCCGGGCATCATACGTGTGGCGCCGCACATTCACACCTCTCCCAGCGAAACACTCACACATTCTTACTCGCATCCGTCTCTGTTGTGACGCGTACGTTTTGAGGACTGACAAGGTGATAACACGACAGATCGCGGCCTGATGGATTGTCAATGACTGAAACGCACACAAACAAAATCTCACAAGTCATGTTGACCACGTGAAACGAGTCCACCCACTCACCAAACTTTCAGCTAGTTTGTAAATGTTTTGCAGTACACAAAGAGTGGATTCAGCCAAAGGCAGATGCGACTGGTTTCCTCGTCTGAGCCGTCAGCAAGCATCACTCAGGCGTCACCCAGGCTTTGGTGCTCATAAAACCACAGCTCCGCAAGTGGCAAAGCTTCGCTCACTTTTGATCCACGGCACAGTTGCATGCATTTAACCAGCAATAAAGCGCAGAGGAGGTTATTGCCAATACCTGGCAGAGCAGACACAGACTGTACTCCAGGAAATCAAGTTTTAATATGACTTGGAATCTCTCTGGTTTTTTTTTTCTGTTTGAGGAAGCATTAGCTGGTTGACAGGTTTAACACCCTTCAAATACATGTCACCGGATTTCAATCATTTCTATTTGGTTTATAGGAATCCCATTTGTGCAGAATTGACTGAGTGCTTTGGCTAAGGCTGCCTCACACAGACGAGAGGGAAGGCAAAGAAACATGGATAATAAAAGAAAATCAGAGCCAAACGGCAGAAATGTGTGGGGATCACTGGCAGAAATTCTTTCCATCCCACTTTCCTGGCACTTCTGTAAGTGTAAATATCTTTTTTTTTTTTTTTTATTAAGGAGGAGTTGGGATGCAAAAAAATTAAATAAAAAAATAAAACACTCAACAACTGCAAAACTCCAGTAAAAACAAGCATCAGCACAACATTGGATGCTGACTAACAAACAGCGATGAGCCTTCAAAACAAACAAGTAATATACAGCCGGCGCGGTCCTCCATTTCAACCGGAGAGCAGCGGCCCCGCTCAGCCCATCCAGAGACGGGGAAATGAGCGAGAGTGATAGAATGGGGAGAAAATTAGAGAAGGAGTGAGAGATAACAAGGTGTTTATGGAAGATGCCGCTCTGCTATTTCCCCCCCAGCTCACATTAGGGTAAATAGAGCGCTGAGCTGAAAGGAGCGCACAGGGAAATGCTCCGCTGATAATGGCCATGATGGGAGACAATGATAGCAATCACAGTAACCACAATAATCACAGCCAATTCTCCGGGTACTTTTATAGCATCTCAGTGGTGTGTGTGTGTGTGTGTGTGTGTGTGTGTGTGTGTGTGTGTGTGTGTGTGTGTGTGTGTGTGTGTGTGTGCCGAGGTGTGTGTTCAGCGTCCATTGTTTGGTACGTGTAATGGACCAAAGGGGAGCATTGTTGCAGTAACTGCAGCTCGTCGACCTCCCAGGTGAAAAATCACTGAAAAGGCACATGCCAGCAGCTCCTGATAAACTAGTCAGCAATGCTACAGGTGAGCATCAAAGGAAGGCCACAAACACACACATGGCTGGCTGGTTCAGTTTCTATTACATACTGCAGCAAACTGGGTTAATACTCTTTTGATTAGCCAATTTGTGGGGTTTAATAGATGAACGAGCTCAAATGTATTATCCCTGAGAGTGTCAGTGCATGCTACGGAGAGATACAACACTTGAAAAGCTGTAAAGGGAACCCTAAATCAAAGGGATCAGTTTTAGTGGGAAATATGACTTGATGTCAGTTGATGCCTTCAGAATTAATTCAACATGTCTTGCCTGCAGTGAAAACATCACTAATCCTAAAGTAAGTGTTGCTCTAATGATTTGAACATTTTACTTGTGTTGATGTGATTTAATTTTTAACTTACATTTATATTGCTGTGGCACGTCAGTTGAAGTGTCTTTATCCACTGGGAAATGTTGCACTAATGGAGGTAGTACAAATACAGAGACTCCTTACAGACAAGAATCACACAGAAGTCAAAGGTGATAATTATTTATTTGAAATTTTACTCCTAATTCGTGAAGGGTCTTGAATTTTATCCAGTAATAACTGTCATCATAATATTAAATTGTTTAGCAGTACAATTACTTGATCAGCAGATTATCAGAAGTTGATGCGTGAAGTTGAGTGTATTGCAGCCAGAGGTTTTTTTTTTTTTTTTTTTTTGTTTTTTTTTTAGCTAGCCCCTAGTGGCCCTCAGTGGTATCACACTTAAGACATTTTCATATTGGCTTCCCTCTTCACACCCGGGGAACACATCCATTCTTATATATAGTCTATGAATGGTCCACAGTGAAAACAGTAAACAGTTTTAGCCATATAGAGCTAATAAGTAAATGGCAGTAGAATATATTTTATGATTAGTTAAATCATGATTTTTACCCCGCAATTCCAATTTTGAAGTCATGCCACCATGAGGTGAAGGGGCTTGAGAGTTAATACCATGAAGAGTTCATAAACATGATGGCTCTCGTGAGCTTTACCTACATCTTCAAAAGTAGATAGGTTTACCTCTATGCAGCAGCATTATGCAAATAGTTGCTCCTCTGGGAGCGATATGTGTCAAACGGCTCAATGTACAAGTGATGAGGTGGGAGCCTATGTCATTCTCTCTCTGTGACTCTATGACTGTCACACACACAAAAAAAGGTCATAAAATAAAATAAAAAAAACACATTTCTTTTCAATACAGCTAATCCTGTCCTATGAAGTGCTTTTACTGCATTCCATCCATCAGAGTCACATTCAGAATACCCTTCGCCGGTTTTGTGGCAGTCTGCGGTGACGTCTACATAAAAGAACAATTGGGCACATTTCTCTACTTTCTCCCGCTTAACAACCTCGTCCATCTTCTCCTTCGTTCTAATGACCCAGCAGCCATCAGTAATCAAACAATTACCGGTCAGGCAGGGGAGAATTAAAATGACCTGCGGGTTCCTTCCAGAGCGGTAATGCGGAGGACGTGTTTGATCTGATAAAGCATTGGGTGGGCGTGTCCCTCTGTCCCACTGGGTGTCACCGACTCAGACACAAAACCCCTCATCTGTCCCCTGACGAGATAAGTACCGCCCTCCCATCCTCCTCTCATTTTAGTCGTGATGAAAGTGTGAGAAGTGAGACGGAGCGTTGAACAGAGCAGACACCTGCGAGGAGCGGGGGGTCAAAGTCACAGATCCGACACCGAGAAGGGTTTTTATCTTGGCTCAGATCTCTTAAGATTGATCTCCTGCAGCCACAGGTAATGGCTGGTGGAAGGTAAAGAGAAGTTAAACAGCTATAGACGTAGTGCTGTGACTGCTCGGCTACATGGAGCGATTCTGAAGTGTATTTTAAAGTGTTTAATTAGTACAGATAAGGCCTCTCACGGTGTGTTCTAGGTACAGAGGTGGGGGAGGCAGTGTGCTTTGTCTTTGTTCTGATTCAGTGGAAATAGATGTCACCCCGAGCACAGATTTAATTGTACAATTTAAAATGTCACGTTATATCCCGAACCATTTCAATAAAGAACAACCGCAGCCTACAGCAGAGCTCTTTAATAAACCCACGCTCACCTAAAAAAAAACAACCTGAATACAAAGTGGACTACTATTCACTTCATTAAAACAGTCATTAATTCTAAATCCAATCACATCAAAGTCATTAACACTCAGTGACAGCTGCGGTACAGGTTTGCTCGCAAACCAGCAGGTGACGAGCATTACGACCACCTGTACGTACTGTATGTAGTCTGGAATGACTTCACACAAAACAAGCCGTTTGGAAAAGTGTAATCTAGATAAACAGATTGAACAGATTTGTGCACATGTCAAGTGCAGCTACGTGGGAATATAGGGACACCATGTTTGAAAGCCACTTTATTTGTGATTAACGTGAAATATAAAGTCAAACTAGCCAATTATAGAGCTGCTTGCAACATTTTCTGTCTTGCTTCGCATCCAAATGAAAGCAGTCTCTCTGGAGTAATTAGATGTTGGTCACATTTCCAACACCAATATCATGTGAAGAGGTGTGTCAGTAAAGGATTAACATGATTTTCACATGTATGTACTGTATAGTAGCATTGTGCTTCATTAGAGAAAATATGAACACTGCTCTCGTCTCCGGCCTTTGACTAATAAAAAACAGACCAGTTATGAAACATATGTGGGTTGAGACAAGTTAAGCAAGAAAAACAATACTCACACACACATTTACATACACCCAAGTAGTATCAATCTGGTTTATAATTCAATCTCGTAATGAGACATGCTGCAAATCTTCGATCCTCTCATGATCATTTGGGGAGAATAAATGGACCCATGAACCCTTTTAGTTTTGTTCTGTTAACTATCTCCCTCATCATATTTGGATTATTCATACCCTGTTTTCCATTACAAAAAGCATCTTTCTTGGTCACACGCGCGCACACACACACACACACACGCACACTCCAGCTCTCGCTGGTCTTCGTTTGAAATGCTAACCATCTTCTGCAGTTTCACGAGGAATTGGCCCCGTGCCTTTCATGAGCGCTTAATCACCACCACATCGAACTCTGTCCACTTTCTTTCCGTCGATACATCCAGTCAACGACATGACGCGCTCGGCTGCCGCAGGCCCGGAGAAAATGTCATTAAGAACACTTTTGAAATGCATGCATAGATCAGGGGATGCTGCAAGTCAGTGGAGCCAGTAGCAGTAATGGTGCTATATTAAAGAGTTGTCATTCGACGGGACGGACTCCATTATGGATTCCGTGTAATGATGCTTGTCACTATAATATGCTCTGTAAACACTGCTGCAGTCCAGATGCTGAGTATCCCGCTGCTACAACCTGACTTGCTGCTCTCTCTTTTCACCTGAAGTCATGAAAAAGGGTTGCGGGGAGAGTCGTTTGTCAAGCTCAGGAGCTTTTGTTTGGTTTGCAGTGTGCACTCTGGGCTTTGAATGCGGATCGCATTTTCTCTGGCAAAGTTCTTCCCTGGCTTCAGCCCTTCCACGCTGTCGGGACGGCAAATAGGTCAAGAATACACAGGTCCTTCTGGTCCGCGCAGGGAAACGCCACATCCCGAAGGAAGCAGCGGGCTCGTCACCCAAAAAGCAGCACACAACGATGCCAGAGCAGCTCAGGCGCACATAAACCCACACGTTCGCACAAACAAAATTCTTAAAAGCTCAGCAAAACAACACGACGTGCGGCTGTCTCATTCTAAGCAGCGCTCGCATCCATTGTGGAGCGCATCCCAGGAGATCATAATGCACTGACAAAAAAAAACAAACAAACAATCTTGATTCACCTTCCTGTGAATTTCCTATATGGCTTCTGATGAGGCTCGGCTGTCTCCGGGAGTTAAAGGCAGCAGGACAAAAGGAGGACGAGGAGAGACAAAATATGGGAGAGAAACGGTGCTGCAGCGAGATGAAATGAAGCTCTTTCTTTTTAGAGAGATTCCTTTCATCAAGCGATGCAGATCCCTCCTTTTTTTTAATATATATATATAAAGCAGTGGAAACAATAAAACCTTTTCATCATGGAGAGGAAGAAGAGGCAGAAATTCCATCGTAATTATGGCTGGTCGACACGGGAATAGTCTCGCACTAAGTGCCCACACTCTTCACTCTGTAGACCACATATTACATTTCCTTAATGCTCAAACCGGGCCATTTTCTACTTTTTCATTAATTCCCTTACAAAAGGGGGGCGGCTGTCTTCGCCGGTTCAGTTGAGGGAAAGGAGGAGAACTGCACGGTTTCACATTAACGCTTACAGCCGGCCAATTAGCCCAGCGGTCGTTTGCGCAGCGGAGGCTAGCCCATTAGCTTGCGCGCATTTCTGCTGCTTGTCCCTCCCGAGAGACGACTGAGAGCAAGGACAGGGCCTTGTTCAACTGTGTCTGATGAGTTGACTCGCTCAGCAGACAAATCAGCCATAGGGCAAGGACGACGATGCAGATCAACACGTCTCAGATCACATTTTCCTACCGTGGAGATAAATACAAAATAACCGACTGTTTTCCAGTTTTGTATTAATATCATTAAAAAAAAAAAATATGTCGTGTGCTTGTAAATTTCTTGGTGAATATTAATCCAACATCGGGGGGGCGTCACACGGACTGAGTGCCCAGCGAGAGAACTTCTCCATTTAAACTTGATTGATTTTGAGCGTTCCCACATTGGAGTAAACGTCCCCCTCTGACTCAGCTCAATGTCGACGTTTTCAGGCTTCGACAGCTGTTTAATCTTCAATGAAAGATTGTTTTAATGTTCCAAAGATTGTCAAAACGAGGGTGAAAACGCCACACAGCTGACGACACGCTGTAATAATGTGCTGCTGGAGTGGAAATGACGTGATTGGCTGAGTGCGGAGGGGGACAGGGGAGGACGATAATTGTGTTGCCGCTGTCAAGAGTGTCACCAAAACCCAAACACGTACCGCTGCGTTGTTCCCATGTGGTGTCTGGGGTACGTTATTAAAAACGACAAGAGCCTTGTTGGTTAAATTTATGACATATCATTGTTGAGGCGTTCACAAACACAATCGGGCATCCGTCGGCGCCGCGTCGGCACACAAACTCACAAACACGGCCGGGGGGGGGAAAAAAGATGCAGCGGCTCCGATGAATCCCGATGTTAATCAAGAGCCATAAAACTTTAACCGGCATCTGTACAGCTTTCGTAAACAGCACCGCGGCAAATTTCTTTTCCTGTCACTGGTGACAGGAGACAGATGATATAATTACAGTCCCTCCAACTCACAGTAAACCACTTCCATTTGACTTTGAAGGCTGCATTAACCACAAATGGGCGAGAAGAGCCAAGAGAGCGCTGCTGTGTGATGGTCCACAGTTTGTAACGTGAAAGAGGATGTGACGAGCTGCTGATTTGTTCCTCCTTGCATCGCACAGATTTCACCGCTCTCCCTCTCTGCCACACCTGAACTCCTCTTATATTTCTCCTTATTCTACTCAGATCCCCTCTCTGTTTTTTGTTTTTTGTGTGTTTCCTCTGGCGGTGTCATTCAAGCTTTAAATAGCATTTGTACCTTTGCTCTTACGCTCCCTGTCCTGCACGGAGCTGGGAAGACAAATACAGGCTGTATGGCCCCACAGTGCATTTGTAGAGCATCGGCATCGGCATCTGAATGTGTATTTGAATGTAATCTCAGCAGCTCTATGGCTCCCTGGTTGAGCAGCTGCCTCCATCTCTTTCATCTCTCTATGTGGTAACATTAGACCACTGGGACTACTAGCTAGCAGCTAAACGCACACTAGATTAAAGTCTATTAGTCATAAAATGTCAAGCACAGAATTACATTCATATCAGACAATTCCACAGGTACACACTTTACACTTAGTGGCAACACTGAGTTTGAATGTAGGTAGTGGGGCGGTACGTATGTAGAGAGTGTAATAATATGGAGGTAAACCACAGTTTATGCTATGTGTCATTGTCTTCATGTAACATTCAACATACTGTATTTGCAGGGGTGAAAGTAACTAAGTGCATTTACTCAAGAACTGTACTTAAGTACAGATTCAAGGTACTTATACTTCCACTATAACTTAGAGGCAAACATGTACTTTTTACTCCACTACATTTTCTGACATCTTCAGTTACTTTGTATTACAGTTTTTAATTTCCTTTCTGTCCAGTGAAAACCATATTTCTCCTAATATGGGGATTTTTAATTTGTATGATAAACTAAAGGATTAATGTTCTTTTATGGGTTATCCTACTTAGTCCAACAATCTATTTTAAAATCCTCTGGGATCTTCTGGAAAATGCATCATCACAAAGCTGAAAACAGTGTATTTCTGAGTTTGCTGACTTTACAAACAATACAACCATATGATGATTTTATGGAATATGATGCATTACTGCACATTAAAATAACCAACAGTAAATAAAGTTAAAGTCAGCCCAATTTTAAATAACTAGCAGTAAAATGCACATCAATGCAGCAGTGATATTAATCAAAAAACATCATATTTAATAGTAAAATCCTGGCAGGGAGCATTTACTGCGTAGTGTATACTTTTAATTTTCAGATTTTAAGGACTTCAACTAGTGAGGTATTGTCACAGAGTTGTATTACTTGTACTTAAGGAGACTTAAGGTTCATCACTGTGTATTCACTGAAGTCAGATTAAACACATTATTTGAAGAATATTTGCATTGAAAATGAACCTGGATATAGCGGATTCGTCCAGTCTCTAAATTCAGTCTATTGATAGGCTTGAACTGTTAGTGTGTGTTGTTGTCCAATTGCACACGTTGCATGGCGGATAAAAACTTCAATGAATCCTCAGCGGGTTAAATCTACAGTCTGCTGTTTCCTGTTCTCTGTGATCACGTGCTGTGTTTAAACACAGTCATTTGTTGAATAAAATCATGATTACATTGAAGCTCATGAGGGATGCAGGTGTGAAGATGTTTTTCCCGGGTTGCTGAACTGAGACAAATAATTAGACGGCATTGTCACTGTTTATTTCACTGCATTATTCAGGCCGGCATCTTGTTCATGTTATCTGCTTTTTTTGTTTGGAAAAATTTGTTATTTTGCCCTAATTAAGTAGCGAGTGACTTATCCATCCTGCTAGAGTCATTTGCAACAGACAAAGAAGCTGTGTTGGAGCGCTAAACTGTTTACTAATATTAATGACGTATAATGTAATATGTGATTTGATGTATCGCCACACAAAACAAGTGATTGAAGAGAGGCGACTATGGAGAGATGGTTTCATATCTTTTTCACCTCACAGTGAAGACATGCACAGTTACTTTAGTAACTTTGTACTCTCTCCTCCCAAACTACGATATATGACCAACATTTTGAAATTCATGTGTTCTGGAGAGCATTTTTAAAAGGCACATTGTTGAGGATGGAAAGAGTCCATTTGTGAAAGTAGAAGTCCAAAATGGGCTTTCAATTCATCCAAACTTGAGCTATAAATCTGGGGCAGAGGTGTCCGAATTCTTTCCAATGAAGAGCTAAAATAAATAAATAAATTTCTTAAATAAATTTAAGAAAAAAGTAATATGTTTTACAGTCAATTTACACTGTAAATCTTAAGTAATTTTTTAGAACAATTAAAAGATTATTGTTTAGTCTGCTTGATAGTAATTTTATTGTTTTGCAGAAGTTACTGTCAAAAATATCAAGCATCCATATGTTTCTTTTTGAGAGAAGAAGCAAAACCTTGTCAAATGCCATGGCGTGCCAACACAGAGAAAGTGCGGCCCAAACTTGGCCCAAGGGCCCCAAGTTGGGAAACTCTGATCCAGGACGTCTCTCAGTTCTGTGATGTATGATATAAATCCCTTATCATATTTGTAAACGTTTCCCTACAGTGTATTTCCTTCCCCGACTCCTCCATCTGTTTTCCTCTAATGCTCACTCCTACAACAAACTTCTCTCACCCCTTCCTCTAACTCTCCATCTCTGTCAATCACACACAAGCACAAACACACACATTGACTATCACTCGTATCACCTCTCTTCTTCACTCTGTCATCAGAGGCCAGTCAAGGTCAGAGGTTTTTATTTTTAGACATCCAGTAACAAAACAGTCTGTCCTGCCCGACATGGAAAGACACTCTGAACATGAGCGTCCATCCCCGAGGGCACTGCAAGCATTTAAACTGAGAGCACGGCTGCCACTCCCCAGACAACCTCACAATCCTCATTGCGTCACCGCTGCCATAGACACAGTAGCCACATTGATATAAACAACACAGCAGGGACCTCAGCAGGGCCGGCATTTAAAAAAAAACAAGCAGCAGCTTCGCTGCGGAAAATGTTGCCGCTGCTTCACAATTCAGCAAATTCAGACTTGTCTGTCAGGAAATGTGACGTTATTGAGCTAATAATGGATCACTTACAGTTGAATAACACATTTGTCAGAGATGTAAAAGAAGTCATAGAATATGATTTCGTAATGCATGAAAATGACCTCAGAGGTGGTTCAGCTGAGGTGGGGTATTTCACATTCCTGCTAATTGTATCAAATTGAGATCAGAAAGGAGTAGTTTGACAATGAGCATTAATTTGCACGGAAAGTGTGTGAGAGGAAGCTTTGATACAGAATGTGACTGACATTAAACAACACAGAGGAACGGCTCAAACAGTGGGAGACGTGCTGCTGCTGTATAAAAGCACTGAGTCAGGATCTCGTATACTGTAGTATCCTGGGTTTTCTGAAGTAAGACGGTGGGATTCATTCAAAAAGGTGTCAGTTTGTTGGAGTCAAAGTTCTTCAAAGTCTTCAAATCTCCTCCCCTAACACCGTCTCATTCCCTCCCACTGTCTTGGAGGAAATCCTCATCTGGAGGAAATTTGGCTGAGATGCAGCTCACCTGGGCTAAAAAAGCTGTTCCATGTCTCTACTAATCCTGGCATCAACTTTACTTTCTGTATTTTTTGTTTGCTCTTACAACAACTCCACGGCACACATCCATTGATTGCTTGCATTGTGAATAGATGCTGATTTTCACACTTCACTCTCGGTCTAAGTGTCTTGGTTTATATTTTATCAAATCAAACTAGTTTTCATTGAATCTCTCGTGTGGTCTAGTTAACATTCGCTCAGCCACTCTGAAGGGGGGAACCAAACAGCAACCAGTGTTGGAAGATCTTTAACCACACTGGTTGACAGTGAATATAAGGGTCTGATAACACCAGGCTGTGTGTGAACTCCCTACTTGTCACATTGTCTGAGACAATTTGTGACGCAACAGAGGAGGATTACAATCATAAATTTGGACTATAAACTCTTGCAACTATTTCTGTCGGATCTACGGTATGTTTGGAATGATGTCACAATGAATGTATTTTTTATTTTATTTGGAGTACTATTTGTGGTTCAAGTTTGAGAATAAGGGAATGCATATTGTTCCACGTGTTCTGACGATCCTCTCAGACAGACAGCAACACGAGAAAGGGTGTGTTTGTGTGTGGCTTCTCATATCCACAAGTGCAAACTGACCTGCAGTCACCGGCTCATATATTTCCCCAGCCCTCCTGAGATTGCCGTATATCTAACAGCACAGGTCAGGAGGGGTGGTGGTGCTGGTGGGGGTGATAGGAATCATTTAAAAGAATGGACAGCATGTCCGTTCTCGAATAAAGCCCGAGCAGCAATGGAGATGGTGGAATTGCATGTCCAAGTAAACATGGGATTTTCTCCATCGAGGATTTCGTTCATATTGCACTTGTCAAGGGATTATTTTATCTCTTAGCCCGACCCATGAGCCAGGAGCTGAGAAAATCCCTCGTATTCCACACAATCTGCTGCAACTCATCCTTACTCCAACTGCAAATAATACCTCCATCAACGGCTGAATCAGACAACTCAGGCAAACAGCCATAGCCCGGCGCCTGGGCCTCCAGCCAGACACTCTTAAACGTTTCTGTCCTTCTTCTTCCGTCCTTCACAACTGAAAAGACAAATTGAACACATACTATCTAATTCCTTCTGTCAGTGGATTGTCAGGAGCCGCAGAAGGGTTTGGAAAACCTCCTAATTTACAATTGTTTGAGTCACTTTGGACAATTCGACAGAGTGGGAAAAAAAATTGTTTTAATATTCATTAGCCTTTTTAGTTTTTTCATGGCACCAAGGCAAAAAAGTATTTCTATGCACCATGAAAAAAAAAAAAAACATTTTTATTAAAGACAACTGCTCTTCCTCAAGTAAAGTACTGATATTAGAATCAATTAGCAAACAATCCACATTTACCCACATCTGTGAAATAAGCTCAATTGTCTTCTCATACAAAGCAAAAGATCTGGTTTCAGCGACACCTCCGTGGCGGGGGAACGAGGGGAGTTGTAACCACTTAAGCCTCATCCCAGATGTTAAAATAGAGAGGGAGACAAGAGTCAGCTGCTGAAAGATTAATAAATGCAACTGAAAAATAGGATAGAAAATGCTTTTAGAGGTACTCAACCTGATGGGGGTGGAAAGGCATTGATTTTCCTGTTGGAGCCATCGCTGTCATTTGGCAAGATGGCGATCAGTAAGCGAAGAAGGCTTTTCATGATAACAGCTCTGGCCTCTCAATGACCTGTAAAGTGTGCTTGTTAGGGAGGCACGGTGCATTTAGCAGCCTAGATCAAAAGTCTTTCCCTCCCTGCCTTAATTTCAGGCCGTTTTTCTGGTCAGTGGCCAGATTTCAGGTGGACAGATCGATGGTGGAAAAAGTGACACCTAAGTGATAGATCGATAATATAGGTGGTGTTTCCAGGCAGCCGGGGGAGAAGAGATCGAGCGTTTGCCTGCATCCCATCCTGTGACATCACCACACTGACAGGAGCATCACGCCTTCCATTACGCAGATCAATGGCGTTTTCACACTTGCAGGCTTTCAAAGTTTAACGGATGGTCAGGGGTGGGCGCGATCCGGCGCTCGCTCACAAAGAGACATCATACAAAGAAGCTACAGTGTGTCACGTTGTGATTTATAGTACGATACACATACAGCGGGACAAGAGGACCGAAAGAGAGAGAAAAGCAGATGTAATCCAACCAGGAGGGAGATGGTCATGGACAGACACCGATAGAGATTTACAGCACCCAGAGAGTGATATATAAAGTGTAAACAAGCGACAGATTGCCTGCCATCCACCCACACCCCACACACACGCACACACACGCACACACACACACACACGCACACACACACACACACACACACACACGGCTGCATTCCAATCCCACAGAGCCGGCCCATTGCCCCTGGCAGCCGGTGCTGATAATGGCACCGCACTGGCTCAAAAGGAGCGAAGCCCGTTGGGCGCCAAGCAATAAACCATGCACGCAGTTGAGCTGAATGTGGCAGAGCTGGGCTACAAAGACGAGAAATTAGAAGCTTGCCGCTGTGAAACCAACATCAAACAGCAACAGCACAAACTGGGTGGGACATATTTTCATTACAGTTGCTCAGAAAGATACGACGTAACGTTCAACCGCCATGGCAACAAGGTTGATTGATGATGTGTCCCTGTAATGCCAATACACAGCTGCAGTATCTGCAAGCATATAGTCATATTTTCCAAGTGCATATCGTCCTTCAATGGAGAGTTTGTCGCTCAACTGTCCTTTGGCTGATTTTTGTTCCCAAACAAATCTCTGCTTTAATCGCAATAACCGTAAAGCTATAAAAAAAAAAATGGATGTCTCAAAATGCTCTTCAAATTTAAGCCGGGATAATCCCTACTTTTAAAATGGCAGCGTGAAGTGAGTTCACTCGCAGTGATGAACCTGCTGAATTTGAAGCTCATCATCTTCACACAGCTTAATTGCAAGTTTAAGCCAATTGATTTGTTGTTGGTCATAAATCTTTACTTTTTTGGATCACTCCCACCTCTCTCAGTGGTGCTTTCCAGTAGCAGTTTCTCACTCCGAAATAGTGACCAACTAGAAAACATAGTGGAGCATCTAACCATTAAAGAGCCAGATGTTTGCCTCAGGAGTTGGTCAAGTGCATAAACACAGCTAAAAGTCGGTTAATATTTAGGCCGGTATCACGTCAAAGTGTGTAATACACCGCATGTATGAACAGGTTCAAAAATGGAGGTCATGTGACGAAGGTCATGTGATGAAGTACAAAGAGCGGTGAAGTTCAGACGCAGGACATCAGGAGTGGCAGGAAAGAACAACCACAGGCAGCAAAAATCATTCTGGATTTGTTTTAAAAAAATTCAACTTACGTAAAGTGCATCAGATATCTTATGTTACATATGTTCCATTCGTCATTTTAACCCAGATAATGATCTTTTTGAAACCCTAACCAAGTAGCTTTGATGTCTAAATTTAACCAATGAAACCAAATCTCACTATGTGGTTTGTGGTGACCAAATCTAAGACACATCACCTTTCAGTTTGCTTTATCAGTTTTGTTATTCATGTTCAACTGACAAAACTGAAACTATTTGTATTGGCCAGCTCGGCCAAAAACATTTCATCCCAGCCTAAACTCCCTGTATTGAATAGAGAAATATGTGGTTAAAATACGACTTCAGTTTTGTCTTCTCTTCATTGGATTCATGTCACATGCAGGGTTCATTTTGAAATCTTACTTTTGACCTAGATGGTATTACATGGCCAGGCTCCTCTGTATTAAAGGGAGGTGCTGTGCTCTGTGACCTCTGAGAGGAGCCTCAGATTTTCAAGGCGGCAGCTTCCGGCTTTCCCAAGGTCAAGGCTGAAAACGGTAGGTGACAGAGCCTCAGAGAAGCCAGTGCACAAAAAAAAACATTTTAAAGGCATCACTTTGAAAATCCCTTCTTTTATTTGATAAGGATGTTTGTTTCATTTTGTCCTTTGCATCTTCTGGGTTTTTTTGTGGAACTTTTGGTTTGAAGAGTGCAACAGAAATAAAGTTGCTTGCTTTGTTCCTGATCATTTTTATTTAATAATTTTTCCCTATTTTATATATATTTTTTGGTAAATGTATTCACTTTCGTCTGCTTACAGTGTAGAGTGGGTCACATTAAATATAGGTTTTAAGGACACCAAATAGTGGCATGAAATATCCTCACAGCAACCTTAGATAAAAAAGGACCATTAGTATCGGCCTTGAGAAACCTGCATCAGCTGAACCCTGCGGCACGAGCAAACACACACATATACGCACATCGACATTTACTTCCATCCAGTGTCCATTCACCCATGTACCTTTATGGACACCTTACTGTCCATAAACCCAGGAGATGGAATGGAGAAGACAGAAAATGACTCCGAGGGAATTGGCCCAGTAAAACACTAACCCTAATCTCTTACTACCAGCTCAAATCCTCTCTGCTATTAACCACCGTCTTACTCCTTCTGCTGCCATTTTATTAACATTGGTTCAATAAGACCTTGAATTCTCTGCCACTTTGTCTATGACATTGAGACAGGAGTGGAAAAAGTAGAAAGAAAAAAAAAGAAGATTGAAATCGTGATCCCCATTGTGAAAGTGAGGCTCGTAATACCTTTAATAATGAGATCTATTCTGTTGTAAACAATAAAGAATAATCCTTATAAGAAGTGAGTGCAGCTGAGTGAGAGAGGAAGACGGAGATATAGAGAGGAAGAGTAAGACAGATCCGAGCAGAGAAAACAAAATGTTCACATGCGCACATGTTAAACTGTGTGTTTGCATATCTGGGTGTCAGGCATTATAAGTATGATTAATTCTTCATTCCTTTTGCCGTGTGCCACTGGATGAGCCAATTGCTCTCAGATTAAAAGGCATCGGCTCTCAACAGTGTCGCAAGGCGGAAGTTTTAATCCCCTTCCTATTGCCTCTGCGTCTCGATACACAGCTAACCATACCTCCAGATTTCATCATGCAGCCTCAGAGACTCGGGAGAATACAGGACAGACAAAAACAAGTTTGAATGTAAGAAGACCTAACAAAGCCGAGGTTGTTACCGACGGCTCAGTTGCAGCAGCTAGGAGTGGCGTGGCGCACTTGAAAACAAAAGGTAATCCAACTGCCACCCTGCTGGGAATGGAAACCTTCAAAATAATACCAAACAGGAAAACAGCCATGCCCTACTTCAGATTGTATCAGTGTTTTGTGTAACAAGAGATTCTTAATATTTCATGTTGCTCCATCACCTTCAACATAAGATTTTACAGACGGAGCTAATCTTGATGATTTGCAAGATTCTGTAACCTCTTGTCAACGGTTCAAACCCCGGGCATGTGTTTGAACCCTGTTCATTTCAATGTATACAGATTCATCCACTTCTTCTGCCTGTGAATGGTTGCTCATTTCCTAACTATACAAATCAACACTGATGCATATCAATGGTAAATGAGGTCCTAAATTACAGACACAGGAACCCCAACTCTAACCTTACAGAAAAAAAACACAGGTTTCCCATGTTTTCCACATGTGATCACAAGTATGACACATGTTTACCACATCTTGCAACATGTGATAACAAGGGGGAAATATGTGGAAAGGTCTTCACATTAAAATCTGCATGAGCTTCACACATTACACAATGAAAATGTTCCAAAACCAAATGTTTCCCATGGGAAAAATACATGTCACATGTGCACAATCACATGTGTATGTGGTTTTTCTGTAAGTTTACTGTCAACCATCCAGCAGACGTATGTCAGTTTATTCCATCATTTCACTTGTTTCATGTTTAACAGGAAGACAATGTGTTTCGTTTGTTTATTTAAAGTTACACAGGATGTGTTTCAAATGACGTCCTTCATTTAGTACACTTGCGTGTTACTTGAATTCCCACAGGGTAGTGTTGTCTCAAACCAGATACTGATATTCTGCACTAACCAGATATAACCGTAGCATTTGAATGCATCACCCGCCAACATATCTGCAGCTTTAATTATTTTACCTAGAAATGAACGTGCTTTGGTGCCCTCTGTTTAACACACACAATGAACACATGGATGACTTCTGTCCCACAGCAGTGTGCTCGTACTTAGTGAAAAATAAACATGATTGTGTTCCGCAATGACTGCAGCTTCCGCAGCTGCCGCAGTTTTAAAGTACTTTAGATCAATGCTACGAAGCCAAGATGGCGACTGCTCAGGGTAAAAAGTGTCCAGCGTGTCACACTCAATGTTTCGGCCATTTTGAGCACAATAGCCAGGTACTTGTAGCACACTGCATGTTTCCATTCTTGATAGTATGAACAAACTTATGGACTCAAAACACTTACAAAATAATAATATTTTAATACAAAATACAGCAATAGTTTAACTCTTGCATTCAGTTGGTATCAATCGGCAGAAACAATGCCTTGTAACTTACTACTTCACATTTCAATGAAGCCATCCGTGTGTTTCTGTTATCACAAAACTGTTAAAAAGTACAATAAATAAAAAGAAGATTGAAAATGCAGAATTTGACTGGTTTATTTTGAAATGATGCCCCAAATAGCTGCCCAATGCTATATCTTGATTTGTTGTTGGACAAACCACTTATTGAAGAGTCAAAACAGTTCATTTGACTTTCATTTAGTGTTGTACTACGTTGTGGCGGTCTTTCGGCTACAAAACTTTGAAAGGAAGTCTGTCATTACTCAAATTGTCTCTATGATGAAAACACCGAAAGCACAACACAATACAAAATGCAACTGCACCACTTCACGCTGGGAAGCTTTCCCACATGCCTACTCTCAGTACAGTGTCTTAACCTGTGATGTTGTCTGCTTTATCTCTCCCAGTTGCTGCATTTGTCCACGAAAAAGGAAATCCACATTAAGGCCACAGCAGGCTGAGTGTATCCTGGATGTAAAGCAGCTTGTACTTGCACAAGCAGATGGAAGCCAAAAAACAAGATTTATTTTTGTTGTTTGCATATAGGTGGGAACACCAAATGCTAACTTTCTTGTTCGTACGGGCCTTTCTTCCACACACATTTAAAACTTGTTCTGCTCGCGCTTTGATAAAAAGGTTTGTGGTATTTTTCTCTGCAAACCAGTCGTCAACAAGTCTATAGCCATCAAGCACACACAGCTACAAGTGGTAAATGTCAACAGCGAAAGAACTAGAAAAAGAGGAAATAGCTCCTCTATTTATTCAAACGAGGCCAGACATTAAATTCTGTGCATTTATTAATAATAAAATTCAACCGATAGCATCTTTAAATGTGATTCAACACAATCTCTGTCCAATTTTCTCAACTTCATTCCAGGTCCTGCTTTCTCTCTCTGTCTCTCTTGCGTCTGGCCTTTCTTCCTATTTCAATTTCAGCCTGTCAGTCAGTTGCTCACCTCCTCTCCTGTTATCTCTTCCTGCCCTCTTGCAACAACTCTGCCAGATTTCCATCATTTTTTCTTTCCCAGCATCTGCATATAAACCTGAGGCCCTCCCGCCTCACCTCCCGAGGTGCTGCAAATGGAGAGAAAGTGGCAAAGACTTGATTACGACGTCAATTCATAAACACGGCGCACCCGGAGACTGCATGGATGAAAGCACTAGTGCCACTGGAAAATTACCTGCCCGGCTGGGGACAAGTCATTTGCTACACAGCGGCACGCCACAACAAACATCAACACGTACACAAAAAAGTGGGGCGTACAAACCGAAGTTGGGTGAATAAAAAGAAGTGGACAGCAATTTAAAGATCGGGGCAACTCAAAGGTTCAGGAGAGAATCAACCGCTAAGATTTATTGTTATTATTGTACTCTATTAATGTGTCCATATGTGTGTGTGTGTGTGTGTGTGTGTGTGTGTGTGTGTGTGTGTGTGTGTGTGTGTGTGTGTGTGTGTGTGTGTGTGTGTGTGTGTGTGTGTGTGTGTGTGTGTTTGTGTGTTTTTACGCCCCTCTACGGGTGTCCAGCCCTCTCGGCTTGAGGCAGCAGGGGAGAACTGTCACCATTCAAACAGATGGAGAGAGACTCACCGGACTGAGAAAGACTCAGAGGGCAGAGAATATCAGGCTTCTCTCCCCCTCTCTCACTCCCCCTTTCTCACTCCCTCTCTCTCACTCTCTGCACGCATGCGCGCGCGCACGCACACACACACACACACACGCACGCACACACACACACACACACACACACAGACACACACACACACACACACACACACACACACACACACACACACACACACACACACACACACACACACACACAGAGCCATTTCATGTGTTCTTGAGCATCAGGTGGCCAAACCTTCTGCGAGTGCTTTGAAAATACCACCTGGGAAATGCCACAGCTAGATATAATTTATTTGTTTGGGGACACATGGTATAGCATGAAAGGAAAGCGTGTAAATAAGTGAGCGAGAAAGGCAGCAGCTGTGTGTATTCCTGCAACATTAAAGTGTGATTTTAAGATGTAGTGAAGGATTAGAAATGTTATTCTTTTCTCTTTTTTTCGAAATATAAAGAGAAGATGGATAGTTTCATACCTTCTCAATATATTCCCGGATGAATCATGAGAATCTGGGGAACAACGGTGATGGCAAAACACTTACGCAGATCATTTGTAGCTTGGAGAAAAAGTTGGATTTTCAGATGATTACTAGCATCGTCTTTCAGCATTTTCTCAAACTGTTTCACATGGAGTCAGGAGGGACATATCCAGCAGGTGGGCTGGATTTCTTTTTCTTTTTTTGTTTGAGCAAATGTAGCAAACAACAGCTGGTGCTGAATCACCTCCAAAGTAGATGATAGAACTAATGCATTCATATTAGTCATTGGATCTTGTAATTGATTCACATAGAGTAGGCTAATGGGAGACGTGGAGGAGCAGCCAGGTTTAGCATGATAATGGTTTTCCAAGTTTGGTGAGGAAATGTGATTTAATCAAACAAATTCATACTGAAGCTGGATTTATACTGGTCTGGTTGCACCGACTTTTGCTCATATTAGTGTTTACACAGCCACTCTAAAGGGCGGACCAATCAGCGACCAATGTCAGTGGTCAACGGTGTTTGTCCCTCCGCTGCCTGTTTGAGTTGAAGTCAATGATAAATCAAAAGTCAACATGAATTTTTTTCAAATAACCCAAACCAAGATCTTTTTTTTTAACGGCAACCAAGTAGTTTTTGTGCGTAACACCAACCAAACTTTGATCATATCACATTTAGCCTAAACCATGATCTTTTCCCAAACATAACCACATTGTTTTTGGTGCCTAAGCGCAAGGCACACAGCACCTTCTGCAGCTATATAAGACAGGAGCAGCAAAGATAAAAGGACAATATGTGATGCCTTTGATAGTTGATGGCTGAGCCCAGGATGAAGTGACGGGGCCCTTGCAAAATAGTGTCAAACTTGTGTTGGTGGAAACATCTGTACGTAGTGTAGAGAGAATATAAAGCACGACACGGACTGATCACAGACAGCATATGCGTCCAGAATCACTGAGGTAATAGATTTTCTACATTCTGAATTTGCAAGTAGAGACACAATAGCCTTGTTTACTCATAGAAACAAAGAGCCAGGTTTTAAAAATACACCTAAAATGTATTCTTGTCACTCCATAGATAGATAGAGATATACTTTATTGATCCCGCAACAGGACATTTTTTTAAGAGATAACCTTAAATTGGAATTGATGTTTATAGATTGAATATTTTCTTGTTGTCTCATTAGTTGGAATTTTGATCCCTTATGTAAAAGGTTTTAGAATAAAACGTGCAGCCTTCAAAGCCCAACTAGTGCAGTTCATTGTAAGCAAAACTCCAGGCTGAAAGGCTCATAAACAAACGGCAAGTAAGTTCATCTTAATAAATAATAATAAGGGTGCGCTGAAAAATAATAGATTTCTGTTCTGTTGATAAATAAAAGAAAAATAACTTATTTTAATATATGTACAGAAAAATAAAAGAGAAAATCAAGCTTAAATCGCAGAAGTGTTTCACAGCGCAGCTTTGTCATATTATTTTAATGTGGTTGCTTTAAATATTAAAAGTGTCTGTGTGTAGTAATTTATGTTTCTCTAAGTTGATAGCACATTTTTCATCAGCTCATAATCCTCGTCGAAGTGGCGCCGTTGAAACATGTCCCCGCTCTCTGGTGGGTGTCACTGTTTATTTTTTCTTTATCTTTACTCAAGAGGACAAACATGTTGAATTTAGTTTTTCCTTTTCTTTTTCCATTGGCTTTTCACTCTTCCAATCATCTGTTGTGAGAAGCTTTGGAAGCTTTAGCGCTGGTTAGATTCGGGGGGGGTGGGGGGGGGGGTTGTTTTTTAAATCTATTTTTTTGTTGTTGTTGTTGCTTTGTTTGTTTTTTGTTTGAAAATAATCATTTAAATTTCAATAAATTCAAATCTAAAAATAATATTCTTTTTTTCCCCTTCTCATGCACAATGATGATAGCTGAAAGTTTGTGCAAATCCCTTGGAATAATAAACTAATGCTCAAATACACAGATTAGAAATATATTGTAGACTACATTGAAAAACCATAAGAACCAACTAAATGAAACTTATCTACCTATTTCTATTTTTTGGGGGGGCAAATATCTGCCACTAAACAGCCAGTTGGTGAGTTGTTGCTGTTAAATTACTCCAATTTGGAGGAAATTATGATTTAAAATTGCTGCTAGTTGGAACACCAGACTTTGGTTTGCTTTGTTTTCTTTTGGATGAGAGAGGAGACCATGTGACTCCTCTGAGGCACATGTAACTTTCCTCAAATTAGAAAAAAGTTGATTTTTAACACAAATTCGATGCGTGCTGAGAAGTATTCAAATTCACTGTGTGAATATAGGTGTCTGAGTGCCCTCTGTAGGGGATCATTTGCAGTCATTGCATCCTACTGGCCCTGGATCTTGGTTTCATTTGGACATTTTTGGAGCTTTAACTCATCGGTAAGTACAACAACTCATTGGTAAGCACAAAAACTTCGCTGCAAAATTAAAAAAATGTTTGACTTCAACATCATCACACTTCAACACCAACACTGGTCTCTGATTGGTCCGCCCTGGCCAAGTGGCTGTGCAAATGTTAATGCAAACAGGCTGTCCAGACGATCATCACAGTGGAAAACTGAAGCTGTGAACCCCCTGGTGGAGCCAGGATAGGAAAAATATGCTACGAACAATTTTTCCAAGCAACTTAATTGGACATTTTAAATGAACTGTCAGGTGGCTATCTTAAGTTACATGACTGAACTTATCATAAGTTATATCAAGTTTTGCTTAACTACAATGTAATCAGGCGTAGAAACGTACACAGTTTGTTAACATATAACGTCTTATTCAAAGATGTATGTCCTATTCACAGACATGTTTTACTAAATTGTCATTCATTTTCTTTTTACTTGTTGACAAATACATTTAATAATTAATAATGACTTCTGTTACATTATAGATGTGATATAAGTCACTAATGAAATGTTTATATACTGCTAAATACTAAATAAGGGGGAATGAAAGCAATTTGTTGGCCAGGCTTAATGTCAGTGAAGTAGTTTGAACAACAACTTATCACCTATAAAATACAGCATACTGACAGTAGATGAGGATGATTTATG